>NW_015374062.1:70703-283015 GCF_001272555.1 Dufourea novaeangliae | reverse complement strand
TCAATCGAAGAGCGGGAAGACGAAGGTGTGATGCAATTGGGATCGGAAAAAGAGGGACTTTTATCCCGAACAATTGGCTTAACCTGTTGGATCTGAAATATTTACGAGTCACTTCCTGAGAATCGTGAAAAGAAGCATTTTCACATGGAAAATTCATGAAGGTAACCATTGGTGCGACTTGATTTAGATAAAGTCACAAATGGCTTCTGCGGTTACTATTCTGAACTCCATCAGGATAGAATGGAAAAAAGACTCAGAAGCTTTCAGTACAGAATAGCTAATATTATTTATTATAAAAATCATAAAAAAACCTCAGAGGGTCTTTCCAGATGAAGGTTAATATGTACAGCGTTAGGAGTGCATTCTGTTCATTGGAATAAACTGCAAATGGCAGTAATCATTGATTTCATCAATTGATGAGATCCACTGATACACCTATTCCGTCCGTGAAATTGCTATGCTACATAGCATAAAACAATTGTATACTCTTGAGGTCTCAAACTGAGACGTTTTATCCGTACATTAATAAAACAATCTGAAATCACCTCTTTAACCAAAAAAGAAATTCCATTTTTTCTAAATTGCGAACATTTATGCAAATTCTCATGTTCAGAGGAGTCAGTATATCAGAGTCAGACTTGTTTCACCTATTAAATGTCCCATTACCTCACTCAAAAGAAAAGAAGATTTGAACATTCCTCTTCCTCAATGTTTCTGTTCATGTGAACACCTCAACGTGAAATGGAGGCATTAAATTCGCAGTCTAATTACTCTAAAATATACCAACAAGTCGCAAGATATAACGGAGTGTCAGTATTGGTCACCAACCCCGATACCCTAACCGAAGGAACATGTCCGTCGTTAGAGGGGTCGATGCATTAGAGAACCCAAAGCAAACCTCCGCATAAAGTGTCAGAAGCAAGTTCACAGTATCATTTCTCGTTTCCCGGTTCCCTCTGTTCTCGACCACGCGGCAGCCAGTCCAAGTTATTGCGTAATTGCCGGTCCAAGAACTCGCGTGGGATCGAGGGCTCTGGAGCATAGACAGAGGCGGCTGCAGGGGTTCTACTCTCGATCCTCTAATTACCAGCAATTACCGTCGCCTAATCAATTACGGTAACGCAATCTGCTTGCATAGCTACTGTCCGCTGACCGGCCGCGGTAATTGCGCCCCGGCCTTGGCTGTTAAGCGTTTTCGATCCCTCTGTCGCAGCCTCCGAAGAATCGGTACCCCGAACCTAGACAATTTTATAAAACCGACCGATAAACATCGCGCCGCTCATCTTCACCGTGTCCCGAAACAGTCACTCCAATTCAGTTTATTCCTCTTATTGACTTCTCTTTTTCTATCTGACGTTGTCAAAATTTGCATACCGTCAAAACGATTCCTATAGGAATGCAGGTATGCAAATTTCAGTAACGAAGGAACCTAATTATCCACATGTGGCTTTCTGTTCCCTCGTTTACCGTTAGCAATTAACGATGATCATAACCTCGGATTCTTGGACAAGTGAAAATTTTTTTAGACAATTTGTGGGTTTCCTTGCAGCTTACTTCTAAGGATTCCAGGTCTTCACACGAAAGGAAAACTTGAGTAGATCGACACCTCTGCCACGATTACAAAATTCGTCACACAGACACCAACCAATCCTAAACATACAACCCACCTCTCTGATGCACCGATCATCCAATAGAAACATAGATAGAAGCAAGATAAAACAAAAGAGACTATAACAAGGGAGTCTACACACCTGTCGAATATTCACCACAAGTATCAGATCTACATTCAGTACAGCGAACAACAGTTTTACTATTTATTTCTATTTCCAACGATCTCGTTAATAGTAATTTGTTCCATGGGAAGCAAATTTTACGACATAATCTAACTGAACAGGTCTCCCAACTATCATTGCAACACTCCTGTTTACCTTTCTCTTTCTCCTTATCCCTTCCTACAGATCTCTCTCTCCCTCTCTCTCTTTCGTTCCCTCTCCGTCCATGTGTATTACCATCGTGTCCCTCTTTTTCATTTCGCTGGCCAAGAGAGGTGCTCGGAAAGAAGATCCTCCGAGGTGTCCAGGAGGGTACATAAGTAATCGGCCTTTATGGGAGGTGGCACTACGGGTCGTCGTCGTACGTCGTACGACCGTCGATTTTACGAGCAGCCTCGCGCCAGCCACGACCGCCGGCGAGTATTTTGTTTAAACAGACCGGGCAAGAATCCAGATAAGCCTGCTGCCGGGTGTTCCAGCAGCGATTCGCTTTAACGTCCCGCGCGCTGAAGGGCGGCAGTTACCGTGGAAAAAGACGAGCAACCGATAACGCCGGACACACGTTCACCCCGAGGTCTCACCGCCGAAATTTTTGAGAACACGAAACCAACCCGATATTTACTCGTACTGAATACACTTCGAACTCTACGCATGATCGTCATGATATAACGTTGGTGTGGTGCAGAGATGGGCAAATTCATTGTCTAAATAAAAAGTTTCGAATAACGAATAAAAGATGAAAAAAAATTTAAACAGTTAATGAAATTAAATAATTGTTAGACAAATGTCGATTCATTCATAAAGAAGTATTATTTTATTATAAAAATTAAAGTTCCCACGTTTAAACAATTAAAACTGACGAAGTACTTTTTTTACCTTTTATTCGTTATTCGAAACTTTTTATCTAGATAATTAGTTTGGCCATCTCTGCACGAAAGATGTACATTGATCGATTTGTTACACCTACAATTTTAGCTAGGAGTCTGTCAAACAGTGGGATTTCACTTCCAGTCCAAGAAATTACCACTTCGAAGGCCCAAGATCTAGAAAATGGTAGTAACTTAACAGAAAAGCATAACCAAATTGATCTCGTCAAATGTTTCACAATAAACGCCATGTATGGATAACATACCAGTCAAAGTGTAAATCCCTTATATTCCCATGTTCCTTGTACAGTCTAGAGTACAACGAACCTTTAGCTAAACACAGACGAGATTTCCTTCGAACGAATAAAACTGTTTGCTTTGTTTAACTTTTCCAGTGGGACGATAAATTCTTCGGGATCTGGTGCCCTCCCGGCTGGGGAATCACGGGATACGAACAAATCGCGGCTCGCGTTATTTCAAAGCGCCGATATACCGAGTCGATCGGACGGAAATACAGCGTCGTGGGGATCGCAACATGGTGCCGAAAACTATACTGCAGTTATATAGACATAAATTCCGTCCGAGGCACCGGGGTTCCTTGGGCGGTAAAACACCGGGCGAACCCCATAAATCCGTTGCGCGGCGAACACAGAGCCGCGTGTGTACGCGGTCTCGTCATTATTTTAACGTGTAGGTACATACACGCGTGCGCGCGGACATCGGGAACCGAGAGAGCCATGAAATGGATCT
This sequence comes from Dufourea novaeangliae, assembly GCF_001272555.1. Classification (NCBI taxonomy): domain Eukaryota; kingdom Metazoa; phylum Arthropoda; class Insecta; order Hymenoptera; family Halictidae; genus Dufourea; species Dufourea novaeangliae. The sequence continues at coordinate 279,627 of NW_015374062.1, read as the reverse complement.
TGGCCGTTGCTCGAGCCCCGATAAACCGCATATCAATCATTACTTTAGCCGTGTAATTGAACGGGAAGGGGGAGGGTGGAGGGAAAGAAGGCCAGAGAGGGGGAGGAAGTGGAAGACACCGAGCCGGAAAGGAGGACCTAGAAAGTCATGGTAACGAGCTTTTTCTCTGGTCGCGTGGGAGCCATTCGAATGGGCGTACCTATAACTACATACCGGGTGTTCAGTTAGTTATTATTACTCGACGCACTGAAATTCAACTGGCATATTTCCATGAAATTTTTTTACTGTATGTTAGAGGAAACATTCTTTAACCCCTCGCCCTACGATTTTCTTGACGTCTGCAGACTACAGAATTACATTATTGGTGATAGTTTCGCAGAAACGAAAGGAATTCTGTAGTTATCACAACTGTATTATTATTGTAAAAGTTGTATATTAATGGTAGCAACATGGCATTTCGCTTCGACTCAAAGAAAACCGAATAATATTCTTCTTTGTTGAATCGATTTTGAAATCGTCAACACGAGTCTGACTCGATGTTATAGGGCAAGGGGTTAATGCAGTAATAGGACGTAGAAGTAAGCTGTTGCATCGAATGCAAGTAACAGTGTTTGTAGTATATGAATAAAGAAACGTTTAAAAGTAATTGATAATTTAGATTAGAAGAAAATGTTCATGATTTCAGTGATCTTAGGATATTCTCATACCTAACTTAACTTCCTGTTCTTCTCTTTATCAGAAACCCTACTTTCGGAGCACCACGTATACGCGCACGAGTCCGACTATCGTTCGCGGTTTGCAGAGCACAATATGCCGGACGGAAAGGCCGGGCAAACGGGCTCGCAACTTATAAGTATAAAGCAATTACCGTGGTATTGTGCTCGTTCGACTCAGGATCCCGTGGCGTCGGCTCTGATCGATAGAGACCGGGCTATTAATTATCCGAGATTGGTTCTCTTGAGCCAATGCACGTCGGGGCTAAGTGACTCCCTGGCACCGAGAAAACGCCATTGTTTTATCGTACCTGGCCTTACAGGGAAAAAAGGTTCGCGGATGGACTGGGAACAAGCACGAACAGGGGTACTGGCTCTAACCGGGTGGATGGGGAGGTTCAAGTCGTGATCCAGTTCGGTCCGATTTGATTGTCTTTCTATTACTTCGGATCGCCGATAAAAATCTCCCCCGAGTTAGCTCGATCTAACGACCATCCAGGTCGTTTCACTTCCGTTCCGTTGCGGACTTATCAGACTGGAACCATCGGAGGCGTTTAATTAATAAGGACACGCCGGGACGCTTCACGCGGCTGATTTGTGAACCCTTTCACTAGGGGACCGGGACTTTTACTATTTTCCTGTGGTACTGATGTGTCGGAGCAGTACTAATACCCGTTCCCCCCGAGATTATCGTGACGTTGTAACAAGGAGAGCTGCCTGCCCCGTTCGAAACCAGCCGACCAAAGGTGGTCCGGTACGTTCCGTAAGAAACAACTGGACAATGATCTCGAATGCCTCAACGAGGAGCACCGCACGATCGTGTTCTTCGTTACCGACGTGACATTGCTCTTTGTTGTTCCGGAGAAATCGAGCCGACAGGATTCCTCGATATTCTAATGAAAAGCAACGTGACAGGACTCTCTGTTTCTCTCGTGGACCTAGGAGTTACTGACCACGTGTTAGGATCATTGAACTAACAACGCAGTAAGCATCTACCGTGCATCATATTTATTAATGAGCAAAATAAGTCTAAAGACGCTGATGACTGAAATGAATACATACGTAGTCCGTGCGTGTAGACCCCGTGCTTACAGATTCCGTGCGTGTACACCCCGTGCGTGTGAATTCCTTCGAGTAAATACATTATTTAGTTCTGTACATCAATCGTCAGAGTTCATCTACTCAACGTGAACCTTCTAAAAGGTACAAGTAGTACCTTTCGGTAAGAGCTACAATTTTCGTAACTAAATCTAAATCTTCTATCAATAATATACAAGTAACCAAAATGCTACTCCAAAGCAATGTTTCGAGTCTATCAAACTAATTCTGAAACATGTGTACGAGTTGTTTGTGAAATTCGAGGAGAAACACTCATCAACGAACAAGTCCCTCGCTCCATCCTGCCGGAGTAAACGCTATCGTGCGGTTCTTCCCAGTGATTATTCCCGAAAAATGCTCCTCGACCGGCACGTGTTTACCTACAGGCCGGGGCACCGAATCCACGTTCACCGCTGGTCTTGGAGCAATTATTAAAGCCCTTGATACACCAGGGTGCTTTCGAGAGGGTCGCCCCAATTTCGCGGCGTGGCTCCGATCAAAATTTACGGTGCATTGGCGGCCGCTGAACCGTTCGTCTCGTTGCCTTTTCAATCTTTCGTAATGAAGAGGCCCGACGATAATAAAAAAAAAAATCCAGAAGGGAAGAACGAGACGGGAAAGGAGACGAGGGTGGGTCCTGGGAGGGGGTGGGGGTACCGGAACCGATCGGGGGAGAGGCACTTTTGCGTCGCGTTATGCCGACGTAACGACGTTACGCCGAGTAATATCGTTACCGGGCAAAATCGTTATCCGTCGTGTAATTGGTAAGGCGAAACGCTTTGCGCTGATTATCCGGCCTCCTCCGTCTCTACAATTTATTTTTAATTATTTCCTGCCAACTGCAGAGGATCGACGAACTGTCGTCCCCGGCTAACAGACTCGTCCGATGCACGCTCATTTTGTCGCTCAAATACCGTGCACAATGAGCGCCGGCTGTAATCGCTATTGTTGCCGGGTTCACGGCGAACCCGTGCGCCGATCGGCTGGGGCATCCTGATGGGGCGCGAGGGAAGGTTAATCGATGATCTTGTTAACGCTGATCGACCGACGGGCCTTTGAGCCTCGTTTCGAGCACGAAACTTTGGAATACTGAAATCGAGCCTGGCCGGGAGCAGATGTAATTATTGATAATGTGTCATTGAGATTGGAAATGCCTGAACCAGACACAGTTGAGACAAGTCTAGTCTAAACTGAATCAAATATAATATAGACGTACAGTGACTCATGTACTTATTCATATACGATATTAAGAATGATTCAGTATGTATATTTTGATGTCATTCCTATATACTGATTCTTATTACCCTTGCCTTTATCATCTTTCAATGATAAAGTTACCTTATTTTTGAACTATAATTTTGGATTTGCTAAGTGATTCGATGAAATAAATGTGACAGTGTTCTGTGAAGAATCAACACAGATGTGTTCGATCGATTGTGATTTAAAGATGATTAGAATCCAAATAGAAAACAGATATCAATATAGGTAAATCAAGTTGTACCTTAACTTAACTGGCGGCTGGTACGGGCCTAATTTAGTGCTTCACGATACAAAATTTTTGTTTCGCGCTTTCAAAGTGTTATTTGAAATATATAGCACTGTATTATAAAAAAAATTTGCAACCATTTGTACGTTGAAAGTTTCAAGTAGTAAACAGGACCGGTGACTGGATGCATTCAAATTTCAATTGCTCGGAAACACCGCAGCGTATCCATGGAAATTTCTTTTTTTTTTTGCCGCAAAATATACACCTTTGAGGGGCAGAGAAAAGGCAAGAGACTCTTTTCGCCGTTTCTCGCTTTCTACATTTATGAAGCTCATCGTATCCTGTTGACCCGCTTATCACTGTCCGCCCTAACGAACTGCTTTCAGCTTCAACTCTTTTGCTATCTTTACGTCTTTACATCCTTTCCTATTTCATCCATTCGCATTCATATTTAGAGCTTTCTGAAGCCGTGACCCACATTTGGGACTTCTTCCCGTTCTCTGGTTCACGTTAACAACATTGTCAAGAAGGGAACAAGGAAAAAGACGCGTCCCTCTTGATCGAATAACGATTGTTACACCTCGAAGAAATTCGATAAGTGAACTCAATCATCTTTCAACAAAATAAAGGTACCCGAATGTTAGCGCGATTTTCAGTAAATTTTTCACAGCATAGAAAGGAATTATTCGATGTTACAATGTAATCCTTAAATATTCCTGTCCATATTGATAAATAAAAAATCCTCGAAGATTTTCTTAACTCCATATAGCATCCTAGCATATAAGCTCTAATCTTGATAACGTTCGAGATCACACTATCTTCCAAAATCAAAAAGAAAACACTAGAAATTTGGTGTTCTATTCATAAAATATCAATCTGAAATGTTGAAGGTCGAAATGGTTGGTACAATTGTCAAAATCATCAATATTGCGTTAAATTTCCTTCCCCAGTCAACGATTTAAATTTCAGAAGAAGGAAAAATGAAAATTAATAAAATTTGAATATCCACTGTTGAAGATCTAAGTAAGCATCGTCGTCAGTACAATTTACAAAATCATCAGTGCTGCGAAAATTCTCTCCCCAGTTACGGAATTAAATCTCAGAGGAGAGGGAAACGAGGATTAAATTGAAGGTAGTTAGTTTATCTCCAGAATTGAGGGTTTGAATATCCACTGTTAGAGGATCATGGTATACATTTCTCTGTGGTTACGTCTTACCGCTTTCTTTAAGGAGGCCATCCTTTTTGGGTATACGCCGGAGTTTCCGGCGCAGTGTGCATCGGGAAGGCAGAATTGTCTGCTCCTCGACGATCCCAGATAGAAGTAACGAACGAACGAAGCGGAATACGAGGAAGCTTCCTTCGAGTATATATACTCGTACAAGCTGTGCGCCCGACACGTTCAGTTTCAGGATACTGCGCGAAACGCAATTTGCGAAAGCCCTGTCCTGACCGCAAGAACGCAAACACGAGACAAGGGAACACCGTGGAGGAACGAGGGCGACGCGCGCGCCTTGTACCCGCTGAAATGGACCATTGTTCTGGCCGATGGTTCGACGACCAACCTCCTCTCTCCCCAAATAAAACGATCGAGACGCGGAGATCTACGGACCTGGGCAACGGGTCGAGCATGTAGGCCGTGGCTGACCTATTCGAACCGAATGGAATCTTTTTTTTCTCTTTTTATCGAACGAAGAAAAATATGGCCGACTACGAGCGCGACGTCCGCCACAGCCTTCGACCAATTATTTTGTATTCTAGAATCTGCGTCTTCTATTTGTGATTTTCTAGTGGTCTCGTTTTGAGCATCGCGTGGTCCGAGCTCCTGACGGAACGTTGGAAATCGATTGCTTTATACGAAACTTCGATCGTTAGAATTGGACTTTTGTTGTAGACAAATTTGTTAAAAGCTGAGTAATTAATATTTCAATTTGTCATTGAATGGTGGTTTTTAGAGATATTCTTTGTCATCGTAATCGTGTACGATTTATAGCTATTGGCTCTAGAATTATCATTAAAAAATTTTACATTACAAATTATTACATAATTTTGACAGGAAAATAGAATTCTGTTATTTCACACTGGTGAAAATATAGTCGATTGATCGTTGATAGGGTGAAAGTTATAATTTCCATATGCACCAGTTGTTTAGAACCAATGAATCAGCAAAGAAGCATAAAAATGTTTTTTCTAAATACTACAGATGAAAAATGTCACTTAAAATTAAAGGATCAGTTACATTGAAAAATGTCAGTATTCACTGAGTTTTATCTGTAAGTCGAGATTCCGAGGAGGCTGTCCAATTGATAATGTACGATATTTAAGATTAGAATTTTTTTGCACCAAGTTCAATCTTAGATTCAACTCCTTGATCACGACGACTCAACAAAAGCGTACGATTCTCTTTGTTGGGCAAACGTCGAAAATCGTCTTTTGAAAGGAGAGAATCGAGGAGCCGTACCTACAGTTCTTCGATAAAATCTTTTTGTGCGTGGACAGAAATATGACCGAACCGGTATCTTCGCCGTTTAACTCGATTCGAAGCTACAATAGAAAAGAATCATTTTATAGAAGTCTTGAAATTACCTGGCCCAGGAATGTAATAAAAATCTATGGCGTTCGATTCACAGTGTCTAGCCGTCAGTTTAATATAAAATAAATTCTCTTCTACAATTACCTTCGGTGTTATCACGTTTCTCTGACTGTTAAAATATCGCTGGAAAGAATGAAATTTTATTTTCAAATATTTAATCCAGTTACGTTTAAAATTACGCCGTGTTCCTCTTTCCCCCTTTCGGTTCTTCTTAATTTCCCTCGGTGATTTAAATTTATATTGTAAATTACCGAATTATTACCGCAAATGTTCAGAAGTATCTACTAAAATGTACTCTCGCTTTTAATAATGTACGATTGAAATGATAATTTAAGATAAAGCTTTTATTTATTAGATAATATTTTATTTTTTTGTGTAGAATTGATCTAGTATAATCTATCCTACAGTATCGTAACGAATATTTACATATAAGCAGTTAATGTGACGTTAAAACTCATCAAAAAGAAATATTTTTAAAATAAAATTGTTATTTGTGCAATGAATTATAACAAATATTTCTAAGCATTGTAATATTAAATAACGAAGGAAGATAATTTTCCCGTTACAATAACAACACCAGTAGATTCTCCAATAAGCGACGAAAGCCTTAATTGAATGAAATTCGATTGAAAAGCCTTTCTTAGTTAGTTAAAGCTAATTATTCCTTGCCATCGGTCGTAACGAGTGCTTTATACTTCAATAACACGTAGTAGTAGCCTTCGATCACCGAACGTTGAATTATAATGAACGGTTCCTTTGATGATAGGAATTCTTGCAGGATATTTTTCCCTTAACCATCCACTCGTAAATCGTGTCAATATGAAACCTATTTCGTTTATTAGAACATGGAATTATATCACACAAATTACAGAATTTATATTAAACAGTAAAAATAAAATATTCAAAAATAGTCATACCCCATTTTACCGGTTAAGGGTCATATAACAATGATCGAAGCGACTTTTATTAACCGATGCAATCAATTCATTAGAAATTCTAACAGACCATACAGCGTACAAAACAGTCCAATTCTCGTGACATACCTCTAGTATGTACATCCCAAAGCATCATTCAAACCATTGCTGCTTAAAAAACACTACATACACCTTTAGAATTCTGCTTCAGTTCAGTCTTCCTCGTACTATCTTCTCCCATTCATTTTTAAATTAATTATTTCAGAGATAATGCGGTTCCCCCAGGGGAACCAGCAAACTGTAACAATGATCCATCTCTGTTAACACTTCTGATTGGCACCGATTTCGCTCGCGGAATTCCGGTGTCACGAGGACCGTTAATTAACTCTCGCGTTATACCTCGTTATATTATATTTTTTCATACCTCTGGAGAGGTTCGGAAAAGTGTCGACGGGTGAATTAACTTTTGTTCTAATCACGATGGCGCGAACGGGACAATGAACGCCCCCTCCCTCCTCACTGTTGGGCAACTATTTCACAGGGGAAACGCGACAATCGCGTCTTCCGCGGTGTTCGTTAATTATGAAGAAGCTAATTATTCTTCCTTGCTGCCCGTAATGAGCTGTACACCACAATTATATTGTCGTCGTCGCGTATTGCAATGATCGCGGGCCATTTTCGACTGAGACGAATCATCTCTTTGATGACACCGCGATGACACTGGTCGCGAACGCCTGCCATTGTCACGCTGGATTACGTGCAGTACCGCAAGGAACACTTGGCAATTTTTCGAATGAAATAACAACCGCGATATGGTATTATGACAGCATTGATATTTGCAATATTAATTTTCATGGACGACTGGATTTAATGAATTCAGTTTTCATTCGACGCGTTCACGTTAAAATTTCCATTTGTATCGTGTCGTTCAAACTGTTGAATAACTTTCTGCAGATTAATTGGAACAGTGAGAACTTTTTACGCGAACTTTATTGTGAGTTTATATGAAATTGGTACTCTCCAAATGATTATAGTTTGATTTTTCTGTGAAAACTGTAATCAGAGGGATACTTTCATTATGTTGTACCGAATGAAAATTGGCGTTTCTATAGATCAAAATGGAAAGGTGTCTCTGGGAAAATAATTGGTAGGGATTGGATTGAAATGCGCACCGTGAGAAATAAAAGCTTTTTTTCGAACGAGATGTTAGCTGATGAATTACATTTTAATAAAAATTGTATTTTGTATGAATGTACTGCAGTTACAGGTTCTTGATTACGAAATGTTTTATTTCTCAAAAAAAAAGTTCCTGATGCTAGAAGTGATCTACTCAGGATACATGTGTTGAATATCGCAAAAGATGACAAATTTTATAATTTAATTCGGTTAACTTTATTATGTCAGAGTTTAAATTTATATTAAAAAAGTGTCTAAAATCATTGTTTCCATACCATATGTATTCATATAAAATAGAAAAACAGTCACAAGAAGGTTGCAATAATCAAAGAAAATAGAGAAGGAAAATAATATTACAATTTCTATACAAGTTCGGTCACAATTGAATGAATATTCCAACTCCGAAAAAAGATATTTCGTGTACATCAACCTGATATTAAAAATTGGTCGTTACTGGAGGAGGAGCAACGACAATGCAATTACGCGGAAACAGAAATTAGTCGGGTCGTGGATGAGTGGGAAAAAAGAGGAACAGGCACGACGAGGAAAAACGGGGATTCGATGCAAACGGGAAGCGGCGAAGTGTCGGCCGATCGTGCAACTTATATTCCCTGATTTCAAATTCACCGCCACGCTCACCGTTTACATCCGTAACACGTGCATTCGCGTCGATGGGCGTTCGTGCCGCCGCGACGCCCGCAAATGCGTCGCCGCATAAATGCGCGGCGGGTAGGCAGCCGCAATTTTCCTGTTTTTCCGGGAAGAACAGTTTTTTCCGAAGTCGCCGATAGAACAGTGTTCCGCGTTCCTCGACCGAACGAAAATAGAAACAGCGATCGGACGGATTGCGACGCCAAGAGGTTCACTGAATAGAACGAAGAACGCGAATATTCGAACGATAGGATACGCTAGAAATCAGAAAATACAATATTTATATTATTACACATATGCATTAACAATTTTGTATTATACTATAAGTATTGTCATCGTTTAATTTACATATGAGCCGTTGTTTTTGAAAGTGGCATAAGTCCATTCATCAACGGAAAAGTACAGTGATTCCTTGATGAATGCGACACGAACAACGACGTTGTTCCCATCACTAGGAGGCTCCCCTTCTGAGACCAATCAAAACAAAGCGAATGGAAGCTAAACAGAGGTTCAACTTCGTGCAAGAAACAAATTTATGAAGGGATGAAAACATTTCCGTCTTGCCACGAATACTTTGAAACGGACGTTTCAAAAAGAGAATATCATACTCTCAAAGTAACATTTTCATTATCTGTCCAAATCTAGAAAAAAAGAACGAATTTCAACATTGAATTTTAAAAAAACGAGAAGATACAACATTTCTATTTTACGGTTCAGGTTTGTTTCCCCTGTGGGGTCTTCGATGATCGGAAAATCGAGAGTCTTGTATCGGGGCGGCACGGGAACGCGTTAATATTTCTCTCGTTTCCTTCCGGCGCTCTCAGCGTCTTCCCTGGAAAACACTTTTCCTGCCGTCAGCGAATCCCATTTTTTTTTCACGACCGTCCGGAGACTTATTTTGTCGCTTTTGGACGCGAGCTGCGAAGCGTATCGGTAAACGCATGCGATTTTCGCGAATCAGCAGTGACGACGGACGCGAGAAACATGGGTTAGGAGAGAAGCAAGAGAAAGAGGGAGAAAAAGAAATAAAAAAAGCTGAAACGTTCGAAATATCGACGACAATGTTTGTGCAAGTCAGGTTGGTGCGCTAGGAAGTTTTTAGACATCCAGAAAATAAAACGAAATATATCGAAAATATTTTAACAACCTTTTCATAAATATTTTCTTTCCTGTTATTTACCATTGCACCGATACACGATCGATTGTTCGAGTCTCTAGTGAGCAGCCGTGCTCATCGAATAAATACCACAATTTCTAAAAACAGTTTTTCCAATCCGAAGAATTTTAATATCACTATTAGCTCCAACGAACTATACTTTTGAATTATCGCTTTCTGGTAAAATGTAAATATCTGTGCTTCGACAGAGATGAAATTTTCGTCATTATCTCTGTTCTACTGTAGTGAAGAATTAATTATAATGATTTCTTCGTCGTGAAATGTCTGCGGTGAATTTTACGGTGTTTTTGAGTGATGGTTGTCCATGATCGCGGAAGGCCGACGTCTTGGATTCCGAAATTTATGAATCATGGAAACGTTTTCAATTCGAAGTCCCGTGGATTAATATACACAGAGGAATTCTCGCGCGCCAATAGCGGTGTCGTTATTGCGGTAATATACAATTACGGGTTCACCAGGCACGTCGTAAACGTAAATTTAAAGAACGAGAAGAGGCATGAATAATAAAGAGACGGGCTCGAGGAATTATCATATAATGGCCGGCCTTCTGACGCTCTAACAAGCCATGGACAAATTTGATTGTCCCCTTTTAAATACTTACGAAATTGATTTACGTGTTTCTCGGATCTAATGCCGTCGACGTTGGTATACATTGTATCTTGTTTTTTTTTCTCTTCGTATTCGCCTACAAATTAACCAATATATTTTGGTTACATTACTCGTAGCTTTATATTTGGATGAGTTATTCCAACAGGAAAAGTAGTCATTCTCGAAAATGAAGAAATACTGGGGAGGAGAGAGGCGATAAATCTGTACCCGATTTGCATCCCTTTCAAATTAACTTTAAAGCTTGAAACATGGTATTGATAAAGCTAGGTGGCTCGTGTACTGTGTACGGTAAATTCCTTTCTATTAATCTTCGTGGTAATCGTAAATTCTACGAACAGTTTGTGGGCAAGATTTGAATAAATGTTGAATACAGTTTCTACACGAAAAGGAGATTGCATATTAAAAACTTAAATACAAGGTACTGTTTCATTTTATTCTTTGCTTTCACCTGTTTTCCCGTTCCTTCCTTTTAATAAGAAACGAAGGGTTACGACAATTTTCCACTTCCTTCCAAATAAAGGGACAATTTTAATTAAAAGCAGAAGTACCTAATCCCGATTATTTAAGAAATTTTTCTTAGATTTTTCTGATTCTCAGATTCTATTATAAAAATATCTACGATTATACAATAGCCTGAGATATATTAAGCTTTCAAAAAATGGATTTTCTACCACTGTATGCTTCATTGTTCTTCTCGATACATTTATTCTGAGGAAAACTGAGAGACTAAAAATATTTTTTCTCCCCACTGTACGTGTGCGAATATCCCAGAATCTCCCTCGAGAGACAAAGAAACAGATCAGTGTATCTTTCGCCCCACAACCCTTGAATTCCGTGCTTTTTCTTCTGTTTCTCGGTCTGGGTAAGGGGTCTAATCGGCGTGCTTTGTTCTTGTACCGATCTGTATGTCGGATATGCATGTACGGGGAATACAAAAATTGGGTGGCCGGGACAGATCGATGTGTAATGGAAGGGCGAACCGCCCCTCGTCACCGAGCACCGCGAGTCGCGCGATGAATGACCGGTATTATTTTATCGGCGATTGGGTTGGATTGAAAATTGAAAAACGACGGGTACACGACCGATGAAACTGGGTCGTGTCCTCCTATCTATCGCCGATTCTCTCTCGTTCCGAAAGGAACCACGGATTTCTTTGATTTATTCCATGAAACGATTTTTCATCATTATTCAATTTTTGGTCGAACAATTGTGTCCCGAAACATGGAAGCAACTTTATGGTTCTGTTTTTCAAACATTAATAAATTTAAATTTATTTTTCCTTGTATATTTTTTTTAGAAATTCTTCGAAAAAACGAAGACATTGTTCTTAGCCACACGATTCTCCATTTTTGTTCCAACAAACTTATGTATTTCGAAATACAGAAGTAACGTCAACGTTTCCTTCCTCAAAGTCTAAATCCTATAAATTAATCTGCAATTCATAGTAACTTTTGTCAGACGAATTTTCATTTTCCTGACAATTTATTTTCAACAATATGAAGTTTCTTTAAACCCTTTTTAATATCTGCTCCATTGTTGATTCTTTTTACTAGGTACTGTATCAATTAATTATATCATGTTACAAGTCGAACATTTTCAATTTTCAGTTCACTGCATGAAATATTTTCCAATACGTAGTACGTGTCTACATACATAATCCATTCAGAAAAATATCATAAAGTATTCAATATTTCATGGGAGATGGTATCAGTGTCATATTGTTTAATATATGAAATTCTACGTAATGGATCATTTTCATTTCATTTTTCTATAAAATTATATATTTTCGACTTGTGATACTTTTCTTGTTACGGTGCGGCATAACAATATGAATTAACTTTTATTGAAAAAAAAAAGCAAAGAGTGATGGTTACCATTTTGATCCATATACCCAAAATACGCGACTTAATCATAATTACGATGACGTTATTAATAATGAACTTACAGAATTTTCCGAGCCCCTAACATCGGAATTGTATTAGGAATGAACAGATATCTGTTATGTATCCGTCGACAGGTGTATACGCCAACATCATCGCGCGTTTTTTCTTTCGCTCACGCACCTGTCTGGGCTGATCCAGAATCGATCGGACAAGTTTTCATCGTAGCTGCGTGCAAGGCCTGGCTCGTAAGTCAATTCGACGAACGACTGTTAACTTCGTGTTAAATAATTGAAACCGGGAACCAGAGGCCGTGTTCCCGGTGACGTCTGGAGAAATGCGATCCGACGAGAGTGAATTACAGGGAAACGGTCATTGTTTAGCTGAATAAGCTCCGAGAGTTATTTGCTCGAGGGGATCGAAGTCAGCCAGGTGATCGAGCGGCGATCATTTTTAATCCTTGCTCGCGAGTTCCTGCTCTAATGAGCGCGCACGGTGGAATGATTAAACGTCGCCGAAAACGAAAAATAAGTACCGATGGCTACTGACAGATATTAACATCGGTTACCAGGAAGTGATAAATGCTAAAGCAAAATGACGTACAACGCATTAACACCCTGTTAACATCGAAACAACTAAGGTTTATGTTTATTTTTGGGAACTTTGGATCATCCGAAGGTTTAAGTGCATTTTCGTGGTTGAAAGAAACCCCTACAGAGTCTGCATACCTCTGTTGATATCTTCAAGATCGGGACTTAAAAGTAAAACAGAAATAGATAGACTGCTTGTAAATATTTATATTCATACCTTGCTGAAATAGAAATAATTTTACTTATTGCATTTAAAGGCGTGACAACTATTCGTACTTAAGTCTGTAATTATAGTAGATTATGTACAAGCGTCTGTTCTTGGAATGTTAATAAAAATGTTATTAAAACTTACACTCTTCTACGGAAACTACACAATTTGGAATTTCTTCTATCAACTACTGCATATTTTTAACTGAAAACACTGTGCTTAAAACGTTACAAACTTTCCAAACGACCCAATAGTATCTTCATGCATTTTCTGCTCTATCGAAAGATCAACAGCACCGCAGAAATCCGAACCGCCAAAAACTTTCTTCGCCGCGCTCCATCGCGAGAAATTATTTTCGGTCCGGAAGGAGCGGAAAGATGGGACAAAGGGGCGGGGTGGGGGGATGGCAGGGTTCGTGGTCCGGGTGCAACCATGAATCTTTTAGCGGCGTACCTTTTCACGGTAATTGCGTGGTGCCTTGGATAGTTAGCGTCTTCTGGCAACGTTGCCCCGTTCTTCATTTAATTGGCTAGTTAGCTGGACGGCCGGAAGCGTCTCCTCGGAAAAGGACTATCGGCCGGTCTCCGCGCGAGGACCCTCGTCCATTGACGACAACGAGGTGTCGAGGGCCTCGCGAGGCGAGAAGTCTCATGGATCCGAGGTTTTGTCATCGCATCGGGATCGGTTGTAAATCACCGGATCGCCAACGCCCTCTTCGAGCGTAAATATACAGGGTGTCCGAAAATAGCTTCGACTCCTGGAAATGAGGTATTCCTGGGATGATTTGAAAGAACTTTTTCCTTAGCAAAAATGTCATCCGAGGCACTCTGTTATCTAGATATTAACGAAAAATTCGGACGAATCAGAGCGCCAGTCTGCCGGTCGAGATCCCGCTTGACCGGCAGACTGGCGCTCTGATTGGTCGGGGTTTTTCGTTAATATCTCGTTCAGAAAGCCTCGGATAACATTTCTGCTAAGGGAAAAGTTGTTTCAAATCATCCATAGAACCTCTCATTTCCGGGAGTCGAAGCTATTTTAGGACACCCTGTATACCTAGGCGGTCAGGATTAATGACGCGACACGAGCTGCTTCTTCTCGTTTGCCTAACGAGGCCACAGGTTCTAATTGTTTTCGCGATTAGGTGTCGTGTTTGCGTGTCCATGGAGAGGGACGAGAGCGACCGACCGACCGACAGACAGACAGATCGGTAATCGAAGGTAATTGTTAATGCATCGGACACGCTCGTAATGGGGCTGCGTGTACCGGGCCGCGTTGCGTCCCATTGTGGCTCTACGGGGCCGCGATGGAGCAGGTGTTAAACGGGTGAGATTCGATTTCGGTGATCGAGTGTGCCGATACCGTTTAAATGCCGTCTGATCGAGAAAGGCTAGCGCGTGCCCGTGGTCGACTCTATTTTTTCGTCGGGGGTTACGATCGTTTCGAGATACGCAGCTGTGTTACGGAATGATCTACACTGAATAACGATGTGGAGTTCTGTATCGTGGAATCGATGAATAGATTAGACCTTCGTGGAAAAATAAGTACGGTAGAACCTCGTTTATCAGAATTAATAGGGAGATAAACGTGTTCGGATAATAGAACGACAGTTTTTATCGCGTGGAACTTCATCTATTTTAAGCATAATAATAAAAATAGATAACAGAAGGATATGTTGTTGGTTAACAACTTGCACTTATGCATCGTTACTTATAACGATGTTTACGTTTTACCAAATTTTGGGGACGTTCAATAAAGGTAAGTTTTGAATAGCAATAAATGACCTTGCATGACCTTGAAGGACGAATATATTTAGGTCAATGAACTCGTCACGGGATGAGTTACATGCCTGCCTAAAAAAAAATATATAGGTTCATTTAAATTAAAAATAAAAATCATCTTGATATGTCAACACAAACTTATGAGGGGTTAAAAATCTTTCCACCTTGCCATGAATGCTCCGAAGCGTACCAGAGTATGTCTACTTAAACACGAAACACGAGGGACCTAAAATAGAGAAGTCGACGACGTCCTCTTTCCACAGGCCTATAAATTCACCAGAACCCGAATATTTCCAGAACCAATTATCCCAAAAGTGTCGCCCCGTCTTCAATTTCCACGTTTCCCAGCCATCAATCTGTCCGTCGCCCAAGATCATTTATTTCCTCGACGATTCCTGACAACCAGTCTTCGCCCCGACTATCGCATTCCCCGGGTGAAATCCTCTCGCAGCATCATCGGACCGGTTGCCCGATTAACCCCAGGCCTGGCGAAAGAACACAGGGAAAAAGTCTTCTATCCCCGCGGCGAACGAATAAAAGGAACGCAACACACGGATCGCCGAAACGAAATTTTCCCCGTGTCTCTTCTGCTCGATGGCCGTGAACGAGAGAGGACAAGAGAGACGGAGAGCAGCCCCCCCGCCATCATCATTAGTCCCGGTCTACCGGTAATCGCGACCGTTCTTACGGACGCACAAATTGCCTTTCAAATTGTTCCCTCCTGAGAAAACAGGCCCAGTGCCAAGGGTGGCCTCTTTTTAACGCGATGCTGGAAGAGGAGACGATACAGACGACCAACCGTGAGATAAGGAGAGACGTTTCGTCCGTACGTTTCGGCATCCCTTCGTGGAAACACGATAATGGCCGGCCCTTCTGATCGTTTTTCTCGATTCCCTCTGGTCGAGACGTCGCCCAGCATCCACTCCTTCAATTTCGTCCCCATGCTCGCGATTTGTGTTCGTTACGATCACGGGCCACGCTCCGGGGGAACTTGACTTTTTATGGGTTCGCGACTTCCCTCGAACGACCACTATTGCCGTCTTACTACCGATGAACTCTCCCTACTTTCCACTGCTCGTCGATAAATTAACCCTCCGTAGGCAAATACATTGTTACAATTCCACGTTTCCTCGTTAGTCATCGTTATTTATAAACAAAATTTAACAACAGTAATTATACAACGATAGACATTAGTAACAGAAATTATGATCGGTTATTTTCGTGAGATTATTATCAACTTTCGGAGATGTCCATTCTTGATTCGAACTTCCGCAAAAGGTAAGAGAAAGACCTCCTACCACTTGGTGAATTTATTTCAGGTACTGAAAGAAATGTTACATCGAATGTTAAATTCACATTTCAGTAATTCGCGATACCAAGTAATAGGAGTCCCTTTTCCTACGTTACTTTTTCCCCCAGTGGAAGCCCAGTTTCCTCGTGGGTGTACATGAATTAATTAAGGAGACGTTACACTGTTTACGACAAAATGTTTCCCGCGACAGAATTGTCCCCGTACCAGGGATGGCAAAGTTTCCGCCGGCAAATTAAACAGTTGCAATGTCATTCCGCGACTATTAGCGATTTTTCAAGCCGATCGAAAGAATCCATAATGAATTTCTATTATCTACGAGGTTCTAAAGTCACTCGTAACAGCAAACTGCAATTTCTGCGACCCCGTTCGCAAAAATACGGCCGAACGAACTGTCCAGCGTGAAACAATGCGATATTGAATTCGATTTCGAATCGATAAGCCTGGAGCTTGTTACTACATTATTCCCGGGGTAAAAGCCGCGAACGGTATTCAGTTTCAGCCAACGCGCGTAAAATACTGTTTGAAACTCCATTTCATCCGTCACGGGCACATTTCCTATCTCTAGATCGTATATTTTTATATTAAAAAAAAAAAGGTTGGTTCCATGAAGCTGTCGCTATAATCTGGGCAACGTTTCTCCCGACAAACAAAAATTGTATCTAATTTCGGAAGCATGTATAAATAAATGGAACTGTGATTTCGGAACGACAAGAATAGATTTAAAGTAAGAGGAGGTCGGATACAAAAGTCTAGGTGAATACCTAAACGCGATTCCGTCAGCGGTGTAAAAGGTTCACGCTGAAAAATGTCCAACGTCGGTGCATGGTTATTTCGTTCGTCGCGCGTATCACGGACGTGTCACTGCCTAGAATCGCGTGAAACATTCAGCAGACGTTTCCGTCGTCCCTCGTGGTTGAACTCGTGTAACGGACAGCCCGACAGGAATTCGTAGAGGGAAGTTATTCGAGAAATAATTTGTCCACCTGATTCGTTTCGACACACCTGAGGGGACCGACCGTAAATCCATATCGTGGAACGGACCCACCGGGATCCCTTGGTGTCTTCGAATAAATCGAACGATTCTGAGAACGACGATTCCGTTTTGTAGACGATCTTAGGAATCGGGAGAAGCGTTTTGTAAGGCGAGGCTTCTGTAAACTTTTAGACCGGAAGGATCGATCATAATGTAAGCTTCCGAGTAATAATTTGGATACTTTGGGACAGTTATGCGTGTTATTTATAGTTTTATATGATATGTCTCTACGATTTGTCAGTACATTGCGGATGTTTGTGCAAATGTAGATTTGTAGTGTGTACATAATTAAGAGAAACTGGTGTGCAATAGGAATTTGTATCACGTTACTTTGAAGTTCTTAAAAAAATTTGAATTTACAATATCTAGTTAAAAATTACAATCAATCTAGATATAATTATTGCAAATTCAATAATAATTATTGAATATTCTCAATTTTTTAAATTGCCCAATATTAATAATTTTATTGAAAATTTCAATACAGGGGGCAATTGCTTATAAATAAGTATATTAAAATTACAAACTAATTTATTCGTTTCATTATTTATTATTTATTAATATATTTTATGCGACAACATATTCTGTATTTCAACGCGTTATTAAAAGTAATCGTCATTTATAATTATCATTAAATAATAAATAACCATTATCAAATAACGCGTTGGAATTTATTGTCAGTAGATATACACCACCACCAGCCAGCCCAGAATACCGCGTGTCGAATCCACCTACGAAATTCCTCGCGAACTCCCGGCGACGCATAAAAATGGCGGATGTCCACGCGCCGTCATTGAACCGGCCGTAATCCCGTGTCCGTCATCTCCACGGAAATGATCCCGGCGCGAAAACGAACGCGGCATGCTGCGGATCTTTACGAGAAAGTCAAACAGGCCCCGGCCGAACGGTCGTAAACACAATTAGCGTCCAGTGTACGAGCCATGCATAACGCGCGGCAGTTTTCTCGTATTTACCGAAAGTTTAAGGCCCATAACGACGCGTCTAATTCCTCTAATTAAAATTCTGAGTGACCGTGGACGACGTGCGCGCGGTGTCTGGACGTTGCTCGAAAATAAAAAGACATCGTCACACACGCCGCTCGTTTATTCGTGGCCACCTCGACGAGCCGCCGCAGGGAAATATTTCCTTTGAGAGGGTTTAGTATTATAATTTCTTGTTCCCGTGGCTTCTGACAAAAATTGTCGGTCAACGGATTCTGGCCGCTACTGTGGGATCTTCGAATCGTCGATCTTAATCACAAAACCTCAAAATTTACGAGAGTCTGTAAGTACAGTAAATCTCCCATGAGTGTTTGAAGACACCTCAGCACTGACAAGGTCCCCAGGTGTAATGCTGACTTTTTAATGAGGTTTAGCACAATGATACAGCTTGGAATTATGAAGTCAATGATATTTGTTTCGAACAGATATGACCATTGGTTTATGAAATATTTTATGTTCAGTGTCGAGGAGTCTTCGAACACTGATGGAGGATTCGCAATGAGATTTTTATTAAAATTATTTTCCTCTTTTTTATCGTATTACTGGTATAGTCCAATAATCCGGCATATTAGATAATCCGGCAGCATTGAAGTCCCGAGCATGCTGGATTATCGGAATTCTACTGTAATATGTGAATATGTTTTCTCGATGGGATATCAACATGGATTCAATTTCAGGATGTGTAAAGTAATAGTATTTGATAATAGTAGATGGTGTTTACAATGTATAGAACAAACCACGTATGGAGTATATGTATACCAGTGAATAATACACTACCCATTCAATTATGTGAAACAGAATGAAATAAAATTCTTAATGAACTTTCTAAAAATATTCTGTTAGATTTTCCATTTAACCTCTGAAACGTCTTGAGAAAAGAATTATAAATTATAGACCAAACATTATATCTAACCAAATTTTGAACAAGTATGCTTGGTCTAATAATAAAGGAAAGTATTTATACATAATTCACTGTATATATTCTGTACAGTCGGAAATTAATTAACCCTGAGAGGATCATTTTCGAAGCACTTTGTTGATGCAGTGGAAGTACGCATCTTCGTCTACAGAGACCTAATGGAGTGAGGTTAAATAAATTTCTGAGTTACGTGAACGCGATAAATCGTAATGCAATAACACTAGAATTAACTATCAATTAATCGAGTTTCCTGGCGAGTTTATCTTGACTATCGAATGCATCGTACGTTCAATGAAACCCTAATTACCGACCCTTTGAGTTGAAGTTGCCCTACTTGTTAAACAAGTTCGCTAACTACTGGTAACGTACTACTGCCGCGATGCCCCGTAGAACACGGGGCAATTCAAGTTACGACAACTTTTCGAAACCCTTTGTTCTTACAACGTATAGATTTTAATTCAACCACTATGTTAGCTACGGCGTTTCCTTTAAACAGATGAAGTCCCGTTGCCTGCTCAGACCACTACTACGATATTATCGATCTGTTTCAAAAGATAAATTAATATCTCTGAAGAAGAATTACTAAAAATATTTTATTCGATTCTGAATTTTTATTTTTAATTTTATTCCAACATCATACTGTCACCTAATATATTCAAACGAATAACAAATATTTCCGTAAAAGAAAGCATTATTAAAACTATGGCGATCGATAATGCCACAGTCACGTTTTTTGGATGGCACCTGGCACTTTTCAGATATGCAAAGTTACTGAATTTGTGTACAAACATAACAAAAACCACTAGTGATTTTAACTAACCGGTTGTAATAGCGTTAGTATTGAAAATTCTGAAAAAATAACCTTCACACAGACTTTACAGAAGTGAAATCCAATTGAAAATTTAGAATTCCAAGGATTCTTCAAACTCAAGTTGATATATCGAACTGTACTAACGCATAAAGATTCTATTTATAAAACTAATAACTATTATCTTCTAAAACATCAGAACCACCAAAGTCGAGGAATCTAACAAACAGAAGATTACATTCTTTTTCCAGAGGCTTGTACTTTAACCATCTCCAACAGAGAAGAACAGTATTTTACCATTCTTCCGATTTCATAAGCCCGGATCGGAATGCAAGCTCGAAGCCTAAAAAGAAATAATCATCAAAACTGTTGACACCATTGTGTACGCGGCGGCGGAAAGCGATTCGAAGCGCCTATAAAATTAGCGGTCCCAGCCTCCGCAGGAGGGCAGTTACTTCTCCTCAATGCCACCCATAATCAGATGCATCCTTTACCGGGCTTTGGGCTACTTAAAGCGGCGCGGAATCATAAATAACCAGATTTATCCCGGCGTAAAATTACCGGCGGCGTTAGTTTACTTTTTACGAGAACTGAAAACCACCGGGGAAAATCTTTTAGAATGCGCTTAATGTTGACTCGCCCCCTAATCGTCCTCATTTTTTTTCTTCATCTTCCGTATTTTTTCTCTATGGCGGAGCTTCCGTGTCAAAATTTTATGACCTAGGACACAACGTAGCGCCGTGTCCGCCATCGTAAAACATCTTAAACCCTTATCCCTTTAATCTCGTTCGTTACACCGGGAGTCGCCTAGTACAGAGGCCAGGGTCCGTTCTCCTCTCATCCCTCGTTTTACCTCGAGGCGTCTCGTGTCGCGTTATCGCGTAATGTAATCTCGGGTCCAGCTATTCATAGATTCCGCGCCCGATAGCAGTTCGAAACTTTTGTCGGGACCCTCGCAGGAAATCGCACGCCACTTTTTGCACCGAGTTTTCGTCCCTTTCCTTCGTTTCTCTTTTTTTCTTTTTTTTTTTTTCGTTCGTTCTTTCTTTCCTCGCTTCGCCCTCTGCTCGGACGTCGGGAGTCTTATGTACAGGGTGGGACAGGGAAAATGTGACAGGTGCACATTTATCGAGATACTGGCGACTGTCGGAAATGTCACGTAGGTTTTTGTATGGTTACATTTACGAAATGACCGAGGTAAGCTACTTACTGCACTTAAATTATTTTATATTGGATTCATGCAATTAATTTATAGCAGTTCTCTGAAAGTGTAATAGAAGTAAACTCTAATTAGAGAAACGTGTTACATTACAATGTGGAAAAACAATTATATAAGAGATACACAAGGATATACAGGGAGCTTCCGAAAGTTATGTACAAGCGGTTCTTCATAAAAAGATAAGAAAAGAATATCGAATAAAATATTTCTCATAAATATATATTTTAAATTTAAGGCCAAGTTTTCGAGTAAATCAAATTTAAAAATCTTCTAAATACGCGTGCAATTGGATAGGACTTGGCTAGCGCGTCTGTTCATGGTATTCCGTTTCTACTTACTGTCACGAATACACGCATTTCAGTTATTTATATTTTTATATTTTATGTAAGTTATTTATACTCTGGACCACAGTTAAATGGATCAATTTGAACTAATTTATTACATTAATGAATTAAAATTGAATAATTTTAATAAACTCTAAAACTGGAGTTAAACAGAAATGTGTCACTTCCATTAAGGTTTTCCTAATTAATCGCTATTAAAATATTTATTAATATTGCATTTTAGACGATCATGCACATTATAAATTTCCCATAAAATCTACAATCCAATAACACGGATAAACACATCTCCAACACTCAATTATTATTTCAAAGCTACCTAAAGAAATATTTGGTTCACTGTACATACAATTTAATTCTCGTATTTCAAATACTCTACAAAATTCACTATAACAGAACCGAATTAACGGTAATCTCCAAATTGAGACGGAAATTCCTGGCCCCCTTCTCCACTTCATAGGAATACGTTTCGTCGAAAATTCCACGGATTTCCGTCGTTTAATTATAAACGGGAGCCCGAGCAATTCGCTGATCAAAGTTTCACGGAACATCGCCGCGGTGATGAGATGTGTACAAATTTCGACCGGTCTGTTTGCCCGTGCACACAAAGCCCCCGTGTCTCGTATCAGTTCACTATTAATGGCGGACACCTTTGGAAGGAGGGCCCGAAGGGGGCAAAGCAACCGCGCGGACGCGCGCGGCGCATCATGTCGGTGCGGCCGTGAACCCAACAATAACCATTAAGAAGATTGATCAGCCCCGCAGCTTGTCTGAGCCTCATAATATCAAGCATAAAAAGCTCATCGTACCGTAGCTACCGTAAACGCGGCTGAAAAGCTGTAGGGGCATTAATTAAAGAGCCCCGTCACGCGCTTCTATTAATACTGCAACGATTATACGGGCTTTTTAGCCGCGATATCCGTTGCACTTTGCGAGAACTTGACTCGATTGTAGACCACCGTTGCATAGTACCACGAGACGGGAAGAAAAACACTTCCGCGAAGCCATTAAATAGGGGTTAATGAATTTCTTACTTTACTTTCGACAAGATAAACTTCTCTATAAATGAAATCAATCTGTCTGTAATTTAGGTTTCCTTCTATGAAAATAAGGATTTGCATAAACATTAAAAGTTGAATGACTCATCTGAAAGCGAAATCATTGTAAATGAGTATTCTCTAATCCAAAATTTGTTGAAAAATTTTATTGAAAATTCGCGAAGTTATACAACAAACATCAACTCTGCGAATTTATCCAGAAACAATTTTCTACAAAATGTGTAATAAAACATTCACCTTGCAGTTTGTTATGCAACTAATACTCGTTTACAAACATTTTATTTCCAGCTGTCATACATATAAGCAATTAAGTAGAAATTTTGGTATCCATAAAGTACCTGAAAAATGCGATTCTATTGTATTGAAGTTAATACCGAGTTTCCAAGATTTCGATGCCATTCGATACTTCCCACTGAATATTCGCTTAGTTATCGAATTGATTGAGTATCATCGATATGTATCGTATCAGTCCCATCACTATTAAACACTACCAACGGTTTGTTTCATCGTGAACGTTGTTTACGCTGTACCAAACGGAAGAAACCAGTTCACCGGATGTTGTGAAGGTTTTGCGCAATTTCGAACGCTACTGGATATGTCCCTTTTTTCGTTCCTTTTTCTCTGTCCAATTGGCTCGCGACACTATCCCACTCGGCGAATGTTAATTATTTGGAAGTTGTTTGCCAATTAATCACTGCCGCACGTCAGGATACTTTTGCTGCTAGATATCGGTGGCCCGAACGAGATTGTTTCGCTGTGATTAATAGTGGAGGCGAGCTCAGAAATGTTGATCCAGGGAACTGGTAGTGCCTGATAAGATTCTTTGCCCGCAGATCCCCTGGCTGTGATACACAGGGTGACATTTCTGGGCCGCTTAAGCGACACGAACGAACACTTCATTGGCGTTAGACGATCGCGAAAGGATTTGTTCACGTCGTTCTGATATTTATTGACAATAAGATGGAAGGAAAAATGGAAACCCAGATTGTTGTGCGTTAAATGGTTAATTCCAATACCAGAAGATACACCTCTACTTACTAAATCCATTACTTACTTTTGTTCCAGCAAAATATGATCTATTTTTACTATACATTATCCGTGTACTACTGATCCTTAAGTACGTGCAAAATCACAAGTGGGCGCACGGGGTCTGCAGTGACCCAAAAATTTGTTCAAAATATAAGTAAACCAAGGTACTAAAAAATGGAAACGAATCAGTCCCATAATAAACATTCATCACTTTCACAAACATCAAAAACCAAATAAATAAACTAAAGTGGCTTTCATCCCATGTGCCTATTCAAGGGTTAAACACGCACAGTGTTCGTTTCATAAGAACACCTGTAAAATCACATATTCTGGACACACACAGCACGACATAAAACCGAGTCAGCAGCAGTTAGCCAATCGCCCCAAAAGAAGAGGGTTCAGATTAATATTCCGCTCGACTCGCGTGAC
This sequence comes from Dufourea novaeangliae, assembly GCF_001272555.1. NCBI lineage: Eukaryota > Metazoa > Arthropoda > Insecta > Hymenoptera > Halictidae > Dufourea > Dufourea novaeangliae. The sequence continues at coordinate 255,610 of NW_015374062.1, read as the reverse complement.
CGTGAAAAGCGAAAAATTGCGAATGGTGGCCGTCAAAGGGGTTCCAGACGGACCTAGCCCGTCTGCGACCCTCGCGACGATCTAACGCGATCGGGCTCGTTTTTTTTTGGAGGGGACGACGGGGCAAGGACAGAGAAAAGAATCCCGGAGCGTGACAAAGAGTGGTACAACGCGGCAAAAACGAGCGAGAAAATTGCGAAGTTCGCGGGGGCGGTTTCGTGTGTGCACACAAATCCGTCGACCGTGGGGGTGGACAACGGATGAGCGGTGGTCAGTCACCCTCCGGGCTTTTCGTGGCCTGGAGGGGGATCGGTAGGGTGCTCCATACGAAACTTTTCAATGGAGGCTCATCACAATGGGATGGTGGTTTACATTTATTAGACCCGCGGCGAAAAGCTTAGTTTGCATTTGAAGCTTCACCCCCCACCCCCTGGACAGCCCCTCATTCGTGATGCGCTCGCACGGAACAGAAGGCTGAATATCTTCGAGGGATGGGCCTCTCCTCTAGCCACGGTAGCGAAGTTTACCCTGCTCGTTAGACGGATCCCCAAGTTCGGCTGTATTATTGAACGATTATCTAATTATCGGGCAATTTATGCGCGACCACAGACCGACCGTGCACTCGCATAATGTTTATTGTTCCATTGTGATTTCGATCGTTATTGATTCACGCCTGGGAAGCTCTAAGTAGAATGTCCGGTTGGGCTACCGGGGTGGCTGGAGAGTTCGTGTGATGAGCCTGTGGGAATCATGGGCAGATGGAGTTATGGGGATGGCATGTATGATTTGTGGCTGTAGGGACATGTCTGGCTAGTTTCTGATGTTACTTGTGTAAGGAATTGTCGCAACCATCCATGGCAAAGAAACTATTGAAGCGGTTTGAAGTGACCAGTGTATCCTCTAGGTCCAGGACACACCACTCGGAAACGCACAAGTCTTCGAAGACTTGGCCTTCGAAGATTTCTAGACTTCCGTGTGTTGCGTCTGGTTCATGTCGTCGAAGCTTTTCCACATCGTTGTGATTGCACAATGTCTGGAGTAGGCTAAGCAAGTGGTGCTAATGGGAAATGACTTGCAGACGTTCGGTGTTATTGCTCACATCGACCACCCCGAGGACATAAGGTGGAAAAGGGCATTTTAAAAAGACTCAGTCGTTGTGCTGTCAGTCAGTTGTCGTGTTGGTAGTCGCGCAGAGTGAAACTGATCTTGAGACTAAAAGTTACATTCCAAAAAGACAATTCGAATACTTTGTCCTTCCCACACCATCCAGGTCACTATCCCAAGACGAATTTCTTAAATGAATTGGTCCGAAACAAGGGTCAAGGAAGTAATTATTCGTCAAAATGTTCATTTCATTCAAAGTGTCGACAACTTGAGAAACATTGGTGGCGTGACACGGTTTACAGAGAAGACGCGTGTTTCCTGGTACACGACTGGAAATTCTCTCGGTTTGGATAGGATAGCGATGCTTATCGGGCCAAAAACTTCTGCAAGTTGCTGATATCGTCGTTTAACGGGCGAATTCCGTTGTCAGTCTGTACGACGCAATATTTCACCGAGAAACCACCCCTATTCCCATTTCCAATAGCCGTCGCCGGAACGTTTCAAGAACAATTACGCGACTTCCACACGGGACCCGGTGCAAATGGGCTGCATCATCTCGCGGGCATAGCTTTGAGCCTTGGAAATATTAACATGGTAACTCGCTGCTGGAAGGAAAATTGCGTTCTAACCTGCGGACGAGTGCTGTTGTCCTGCGGTTGCCTGAACGGCTTTGCAACGGGAGGTTAATGAAGCCGAGTTGCGTGGAAATTAAAGGCTGTCCTAGTTTCCCACTCTACCGCCGTTGATACGGGGTTTTAATTTCAGTAGTTTTATTGAACTTATATGTGCTAATTAATTGTCTTGTAATGAGAGAAGTTGGATAATGGTGTACGGAACAAGAATTCCCACATGGATGTTTAAAGTGTTTTAAATGGGAGTTGCTGAAATCAAATTACAATTGAAACGATGACATTGCTGCTTTATAAAATAATTGTTCAAATTATACTATATGTTTTGAAGTATTGTATTTGTTTGTGTGTTATTGATATTGGAACCAATTTGTGTAAATTCATGAGTCGTGAAGCCAAAACTTTCAAACCATCGTCCTTCCAATAATTATTATAAACAGCATATCTCTAAGTGAAAACTATTTTGAATTATTGTATATTTATTTTAACAACATTTGATGATAAAAAGCATCATCATTTTACGGAAAACTGTTTAATTCCAGTTCCAAAACTTTTGGGGCAGACCTTGTACATGCTATATAAAAATTAACTACCAATTTGTATTAACTGGAATGTACATATATTTTTGTGTATACGTATAGGTAAGTCGTTTAGTCCTCAAGAAGGTTAAGTAGTCTACTAATAAGAACCGTTTGCAAAAAATTTCCCAACGCTCTTCTACAGTTTCTCCAATCTTGGTACACTCTCTATACTACCTCTATCTTCTCCCATAAGCACCGAAGAATTAACCGAGCGGAGAAGCACTTTAATCCAAGATCGCCTGCATTCCACTTTGACTTTCCCCTCCCAAAAAACGATCGCCAATCACGGAAAACACCGATTCCACATTTTCGATAGAGTTAGTCGCGCGTAGGGTCCCCGTGCACGTCACCCAGGTCCAGAACTAATTCCGCGCTGACAGCGGCGAAATCCGTCGCATCGGTCGTTCCTAGAAAATGAAAACTGGCCGTCCGCGCGCGACGAACGGGAACCGGGGTTTATAAAAAATGCTCGGCTGGTCGTCCGAGGCGCATTTTTTGTTCGTTTTGTCGCTTTTTTTTTTGTTTTTTTTTTATTTTTTCGTTTTCATTTCACCGGGAGGAAATCCCCTCGCAATATAATCTCCAATAAATAATAGAGAACGCGAGCAGCAGCGCGGCGCGCGTTTACGAAGGAAGCAACAATCGAGCCTGCAACAACGGGACGCGCGCAAGTACGGACGTACTCGAACGAAACGGCAGATGATTTTCGATGGAAACAGCCCGAAGAGAAAGAGAGACGGAGACATATAGACAAGAGACATAGCGAGCTAACACATCGTCGCGACTTGACCATTGTACAGGACGGTCCCCACGTTCGTCATACTCATCATTGTCGCCCATTGTCATTGTTGTCATCGTTCCCTGTATCCGCTCCGGCTGCGCAACGTACCCGAGCTACCGTGGTGCTGGAACGAGAAGGGTTCACCGGAATAACGATCGGGCCGAACCACACGGTACGTCCCTCCGCGCGTTCCGTCACGGGGCTCTTTCCTGTCGCTACATATGTATAATATAAGCATTGAAACACGGCGTTTTTCAATTTTCCAAGTTTGTAACCCGTCTATGGTAGGGACAATGGACCGGGCCGTCGAGCAATTTTTCCATTGTACCGCGGGGATGAAAGAGACGGGGGCCTGAGGAAATTCTAAACGAAACTTGACGGAAAAAGAGACGCTGTTTGTTACTGTGTCCTTCTTCTCTCTCTCTCTTTATCTGTATATTTCTATCGTTTTGTTTTTCTTGCTCTGCCAGTGAATGTACGTTGTTGTTCTTTCGTTTATTTTTTTCTTTTTCATGTTCTTTGCGAGAACGGAGTTGCGTGGGTGCATTGCGAACGAAACCCCTTTAAAGTCCGCAACGTTTCCGCGGAAAGTCGGCTACGCGTTCCGCGTGAAATGCTAATGCTAATGCACGTTCGGTGCAACGCGTCACGGGATAAATTCGCAGACAAGTGGCAACGAGGTGCATACTAGTTAGCGGTTAGTGTGAATTCTAATCCCGACTCCTAAATATTCATTTGCCGCGGGTTTCGATTCAACCGCCGCGCGGGCTTTTATTAACTGAACAGCGCGGTGAATTATTGTTCGGCGGTTAATGAATTGCTGAACGATTGTGTTCGGTTAATCCTTCGAGTGTGGAGACATTAAAGATCGGGATGTCCGACTGTATTTCGTGTTTTACACGGTCGTTGAGATTCGTGTGTCTCGTACATTCCCGAGTTGTCAAGTTCCCAAATTTCCCATGTACCTCAGCTTCTAAACTTCTGAGACCATGTGTTATTTATTTCCTAAATCCCTCAGTTCCAGAATTCTCAATTTCCCACAGTTGTTAAGTTTCCAATTTTCCTATGTTCTTAACTTTCTGAGCATTTGAACTGTTGAGCTATATTATATTCTTGAGTTCCTAAATCCCTAGATTCCAGAATTTTCAAGTTGCCGAAGTCTTCAAATTTCCAATTGTCCTATGTTCTTAACTCCCTCAGCTTCTAAACTTCTGAGACCATATGTTCTTCGGTTCCTAAATCCCTAAGTTCCAAAATTGTCAAGTTCCCAAACTGTTCGAGTCTGAAAATTTCTGAGTTCTTGTGCTTCTAAATCCTCGAGTTCCCAGATGCTTAACACTAACTCACCGTATTTCGAAATTCGTCAGATTCAACTCTCTACTTCAACAACATTTAATTGAAAATCCCCAAGATTCTGATTTTCAATTTTCTTAACGGATTAAACACTGGAGCTTGTAAGCCGAACCATTATTGCAACCGCGAGGCGCCAAGCTTAAGCTATCGGGTTTTAAACGTTAAACTTCAACTTCTATTTATAACACCACACCTCCATAACGATTTCTAATCGTAACACCACGAATTCTCACGCTCTACGACCGACTTGGCAAATAAAACCTTGTCAATGAATGTCAAGAATTAATAACTTAATAACCCGGAGATAAAGCAACAATGCCGGCGGATAAATCAACACCCATTAAGTCACTTAAACACAACCTTTCCATTAACATCACTCATTCGTCAGCGCCGCAGAGACGAGCGTGCATACATCAAAGCCCCGCACAATGGTCCCCGATATATGCAAACCCCGCGGACCGACTCGACCTGGAGGAGTGCATTCACTCGAAACACCCACGCCGTTACAAGGAACATCTCGATGATAGAAATCCTTTCGCGTCCTCGTCAGTCGTCTTCTTAAGACTGTCGTCGTACCATTACCATCAAACCGCGAAACATGCGACGCGCCCTAAAGGTACAGAAAATTACGAAGACGAACAATGGCCATCGGGGATAGATGAATGAATCCGACAAGACTCATATGATGAATCCTGAGACGTGGATAGATACTCCATTCTAAATGAAGACAGCAAATATATAAACATAGAAAATTACAACAACAAGATGAATCGAATGTTATTAACACTAGACGTACCAAGCAAGTCAAAATGATGTGTTAGCATATTTTTATAACGATGATTAAAATGTTATAACCCTCATGCACCGTTCGATAAAATGTTTTACATTAATATTCCATAAATTAAACTTGGTCTAAGCTAGAATCGAATTAAGTTAATTAGTTATTTGTAGTTAATTTACAAGTTTCTCTGATAATAACTAAAAGGTAAAGTCTGAGCTCGACTCAAATTGACTCAGTGTGCAAGGGTCAGTGAACCCAAAAATTATGAAAAAAATCAAACGATTTTAGCACGTAATTTGAATTTAATTGCTCGTTTAAATTAATTCCCCATCTCTAGTACGATTTTCCTTATTGTCTCCAACCATTACAGCACTTCATTCCTTATGTTTCCACAGCGATGAATAATTCCAAGCACTTTTCATTCCCAATAATTAAAACGCGCACAATGTGTCGTCCGCGGGAACAGACTGGTACCAGTGACTGGAATTTAATTAAATTGCTCGTTAATCATGGAAACAGCCGTCTCTAATGCGCTGATGTCAATTCCTAGTCAACGCGTCCGCGCAAATTAGATCTGGCCCGGGTCTCTATTAACACATTGAACGTCATGTCGGTACTCGGTGACCAATAGTAAACTTTCTGTTCAGACCGTGTCGGTCACCAACGACAGATACAGCACTGTCCTTGTCAGATCGTTTCACATTTCTTTTGTAAAATTTCTTGCAATACCTTCTAACATCTGTAAAGAACTATCGCATCGTTTGGTTGATCGCATCCCCTAGCCTAAACGGAGAAATCATATAAATCTAAAGATGATGGTTGACCCGACAGATACGTGTAAAACGTTTTCATAAATATCTTTAAATAAATGTATCTAAGAACTTGTTAATAAAGAGTAACTGTTATATGATACCTGGAATTTCTATGAGATATTGTATACCTACATTTTTATGCTTTCCGACAGTGTAATTCTCCTCAGTTAGGAAGCATACAAATGAAAGTGAAATTCTGTTGAAGTCTCAGTTCGTCTGGGGATCCGATTTAGATTGGTCTATCTACGTGTAGAAATTCTACCGATATCACGATGTTTTTAACTGGTATTATATTTCTCGTCATTTTCTACTTATAATAATTAATTAAATAAGACAATCTAAAAGATATCGAAGATGTAAACGATATTGTTGAACTGTATTCGGAAGATTCAAAATTCAGAAGTCTCAACATATATTCTAATAACGAAACCGAAGATGAAAACGAAGGTGTTGATATTTGTTGGAAAAAATGAAACATCAAAATCAAGAAAAAGACTTAGAAGTAATTCTAATTTATTGAATCACTCAGGTATACCGCGACCTTCACATGGTTAACGTGTTAAAAAGCCATCACCTTGAATCGGTGCGCCAGGTAACGGCCGAAAATCAGCACGAAAATAACAAACCGGACCCCACGCGAAATTTCTGTTCGACGACGAGAAAAATCGGTCTTATTTCGCGGCTCGGTGTGCCAGAAGTCCGTAGAGGATCATGGCCGTCTCCTTTTTCTCCTGTCTCCCACCTAGCCGCCCCCGACCCACGCGTTCCTCTACGTTCTGTTTCCGCGACGGCTGAATGCGGTGAACAGAACGGAATCAGTGTCCTGGAACAACGGGGGGAGTGGGTGAGAGGGGTTATGCGAGACGACGGACAGACGGAGAGCGGAGGAAATGATGGAAAGATGGAACATAGACGCTGTGTGGCGGACCGGAGATCGGACTATTGGAAACGAGCGAAAGAAAAGACGGGGGATGAGGGAGAACCGAGAACGGGGGATGATGCTGTGTCATGAGTAGACTGCGGATTTTATGCATTTATGGCAGACACGATTGTATTGAATTCAGTATGGTTAAGAGTTTGATAAAGCTTAACGTGATTTTCAGATTGTTTGAAACATGGAAGGATAGTAATAAATTAGATACATTTTTGTTTAGCTTCAGTTCTTGTGAATTGGACTAGAAAAATTAAAGTTGTGCGCAGTACGTTTGAAAGTTATGTTAAGTGTTTTTTTTATCCGTTATTTTATTGCTGAAGGAAGTGTGATATTTCAGTGTTTTGCAGTAATATAGTTGATTCAGAATTCAATAGAGTTAAGTGTTTGAGAAAGTTTAAGGAAGTTCTTAGTTGATTTAAAACCTGGTGGGCTGCCAAATGAACAAAAAATATTTCTGTAGTTATTAGATTTCTTACAAATAGTCGGTTGATTATTGTTTCCTTGATTGGTACTGTTAAGTTTCGCTTGGGATTGTTGATTTATATTTAGTACTTTTTCGAAAGGAAATAATTGGTCGTCTGGAAAATATATAAAATTTCAGACAGAATATTTGAAACTTACATTAATTCTTTACTGAGAAACTAGAAGATTAATTTGTTGCAAATGTACCTTCTTTTATATGCAATTTTATGTTAACTAAAAACTGAATTGCTCCGAATTCTGAATGAACCGCATATTATAAACAAGAACCGTAACTCTGTAGTACAGTTACGTTTTACGTACAAGCATAAATGTTACGACGAAATTAACGACAAAACAAGGAAATATGTTATCCGATATAATTACCTCGCACACTGCACCAAGCCACTATCTTCCACACACAAACACTTGACGCACACATCCCTCCACGGAAACCACGGTAAGAAAAAAAAACTTACTCGATTAACCAAACCACTCAGTATCACCGCAGATTACACACGTTAAGCAAGGAACGTCGGTAACCAAATGGACGAAAAATCCGTCGGAATCCGTTGGTTAGCAAGGTCCCCGACCGTATGACCACGAATTACCTTCCGCCTGGGATTAAATGTCCCTCGGAACTCGGTTACGAGACCGCCCGTAAACACCTGTGTCCCCTCCCCCACCAATCCTCCTTAATTCTTTACAGCGGTCGACGGTAATAAACGCGTCTTGCCACGGCGAAGGCCGTCGAAAAGCGAGGGGACGAATTGCGAACGGACGGTTGGACGATAGACGGCGGGCGTAGAACGAAGGAAAGAGAATCTCCATCCGTCTGTCCATCCTCGTATATCTCATCTGCATAGAAACAAGCTTCCCCGGGACAATGGGGCCCTTCGTCCATTCTGAACACTGCAAACACGCTGCTGCAACCGTGTTCCCCCGTACCAATGGGCCAGGCACTTCAGTATGCTTCGCTAACCCTTTCGACGCGGGGGGAGCAGCTTGGCTATCATCGAGGACTCCCGTTATCCTTTGTCTATCGTACAATAATTTCGTACCTGGTAACTTTCACAAAGTGGTGGGGTATGGGAGGGGGCGGGATTTTAGGGTGAAAGACACCGGGTGCGTATTATACACGCGGTTTCAATTCCCCTTCAGGTACACATACATGCTCGTTCGCGCGACTCTACTAGCTCTCCACCCCCGGAAAAATTGCTCCTTGCGCTCTCGCTTGCACGCTCTTATAAATATGAAAAGCTCCCGGAATCGAGTTACCGCGGGATATCGAGTAGCGATCGGCCGCCCGGGGGACGGCGGTCTTTGTACCCGGGCTTTTGTCCTTGGGAAGAACACGGCTCGACTGGAAATTGTTTCTTTGATCGTGAATTCGCCCGGAATTTTTCGACGGACCCCGGATATGTAAACCTGGTTCCGAGTGGCCGGTCTCCCGTGGATGGAGTGAGTCACCGGAGAGGATGAATACCGAGTGTATCCGGTGTGCTCCTAGGTGGCTAATCGGGGGAGCAATGGGTCATTTTCGGAATGTTTGATACCCTTTGATTATAGTTCGGAGAAATTAAGCGGGCGATTACGCCTGCGTTTGAATGTAAAGCATTTCGAGGGGGTATTTGTTCTCTAATGAATCGCTGATTTTCTGACGGTAGGATTGGTATTAATACTGAACTGGAGTTGATTAATTTCAGCGATATTCCGTGATACGTAATGTTACATCCTTAATTAGATGACAGTAATGCTCCATGAATATTCTGTTTTTAGTCATGAATACACATGATTCCGAGATACATAGTACGTTTAATTAACGAAAATAGCTTTTGGAGAGTTAAAATAGAATTGAATGCACAAGGTACGCAATTGAAGTTTTAACTTCACCCGTAGAGAATTCAAAAGTGAATAATGAATTCGAGCATGTAGTTTAACTCGATTTAACATTTCTATTTTATGTCATGTACATTTCATTTCAGAATCAGCTTTCTTAAATTTGCTTAACAACCAATGGACAGCATGTATTTTACTTTCTTTTATTTTTTCCATCGAGACTACAAAACCTACCTTCACCCTCGAATTACATCCCAGATCACATTCCCTCGTACAACCCGCACGACTCTCCCGAGATCCAGTTTCAGATATTCAAATCCCCGAAATGTACGGCGAAACTAAGTCCAGGAGGCGTACGTTCCGATATATACTTAAATTTAGAGTACCCAGTACCTTCGTAGAAGAGGATAAAGGTACGATTGTCCTGAGGTATCAGCGAGGAGAGGCTAGACGGAGGGGCCGAAATTCCGTTCTGTAACACGGGGAACGTCTGAAACGGCGGAAATTTTACTTTTATCGTCCGTGCATCCCAGGTCTCTTGGAAGGAGGCAAGCTTTTATCTCTCGCGTATCCCCGTGAGGTTATACAGAAAATTTTGTAAACCGCGCCGCGGTATCCAGCAGGGAGCGTGTAAAACGAGAAACAAGGGGAAACAAGGCTGAAGGGGGCGGAAAGACAGGATATGAATAGGTGCACACGTTGAATATATACCGTCTGAGCGGCGCAGCCGGAGAAACCAGTTGCAGAGGATTCCGTGGCATTAACCGATAACAACTTTGTTTGCACTTTCCTCTTTTCGCCGCGGACAGGCAATTCAGCTTCCTATCGCCTCGCTCGTAGGACTTCATTCACGCGCGCCCCTATGGCGTTCCTCGAAAGCGGAAGCTGCTTAACTTGACGTTAGAAATTAGGTAACGTTTGTATTTACCTGTTAATTATGGTCAAAAGCAGTTGCTCTTGAAAAGTGCAAGCCTGTATACATTTTAACCTAAATTAGGTTAGGTTTGTATTTATCTTTTAACAATGGACGGAACGAATTGTCATCAGGGGTAGCTAGTGATCTGTTAATTTTTATGGAAATTATACAGTGTAGGCGAAAAGTAGAGTCTTGTAAAGTGTAAATTCATATAAGGGAAGGTTGCCAAATTTGGACTATAGGTTAGGCCGGTACTGTGACTTGTCATGTGTAAGCAGTTTCCGCTGTACGACAGACAATATATGTATGATAGTGGTGATTGTCTTAACTAACTTAGTACATAAGCAACAAGTACTGTCCGGCATACGGCGCGAATTGCTTACACATGACAAGTTCCAATAGTGGGCCAATCTAGGTGATGGTCCAACTTCGGCAACCTTGTCCTACACCATTACAATCTGGCGTCTCGAGTAGATGAGTTAGTAAACACAATAATTATTTGTATGATCGTGATTCTAGTACAATAACATAAACAGTCTGTTTGTGGACTCTCTTGTCCTAACACCCAAAAGACTACATATGCCTCTACTAAAACGGGTAAATCTACATAATAATTAGAACCAACAAGTCCTTACAGTTTATTTCAAAGCCCTTTAAAGATAACTAGAGCAAAAACTTTCTGAACTAGGAGGATCCAGAGGATGTATTTCGCTCTGCTCTTTACGTTTCCCGGCGGGTCACTTCGGGCCAGCCTGCCCGATTAACTCATCCTTTTTCTTCCCGGTATAGCGAGAAGCCGCAGAAACAAAGGAAAAATAAAAAAACACCGAAGCCCGCCAGTCCGACGATCCTCTTCCCGGGGTAAGTCGAAACTCTGTTCGACGTTATCCGCGTACGCTCCGGGCGGCTTCCGGACTTTTCGCGAGCAACCGGATTCGCTAGAGGGAGGGATGTAGAGGGGGAGCTGAAAAAATTTGTTAGAAATTCTGAAGGATCTCGGCGCGGAAAGTTGCCCGAGCGAAACTCGGCCCGCGGGCGTTCTTCGCGGTGGATACGCCATCTTGGATCGCGCTGGCAGCTCGACACCCCGGCCACGCCGCCCCATTCACGGTTAGATGATCGCCACAGCTTTCCAGAAAGTTGCCAGTTCACCGTGTTAACCAGGGGCCTCCGTCTACGCCGGTAATTAATCGGAGAAACTCGGATCGTAAACAACGCGGCATCCATTAAGATCCCATTCATTAGACCGGAAGTGGGCAAGGGGGAGAGCAGTCTCTCTCGCTACCTTATCTCGCCTACGGGAAAACAGCAGCCAGGTGGCTGAAGAACCCGTGGAGGATCTCTCTGTAACTAAACCCGAGGGAAAGATGCGACGGACGGGGTGGCAGACGGGAGCCGAAGACTTTCAATAATTCTTCGGAATAACTTTGAAGCGCGGAGACGGACTAGCGAGAGTTTCCACAAACTTTCTCCTCTTACCTTGTACAATCTTTTCAGCCACCTTCTTCTTCCGGACGTTCGCCGAGGGGGCAAGTTTCACGGTCCTCATCCACGTTGTCCACCTCGGACAGGAGCTTCTCTTATCTTTTATGCATTATTGACGGCTGGAAAACTACCCCCCTTTCCCCGCCAACTCGCCCCGTTCCACCAGGCGTTCGTCTCGTCGGACCTATTCTCTCATATTTCGGAACCAATATTATGCTAATACGCGTTGCACCCGTCGCAAGAAACATGGATGTAAGGATCCAACGGTGCCTCTGTGTCGCGCCCTTTTGAATAATTCCAGCGGAGGGGAGACCAGGCGGGCGGTTTGAAACGGAAAATATTGGAAACAGACAATGCCAGGGGACCGTGGCGGATTTTAAAGGTGACGTGTATAGAGGAAAGTCGCTTTCTAGTGATGTTTAATTGACGTATCGGAATGTGAGAGTATTTGTGCACTGATCCCCTTATGCATTTACAAATACTTTAAATTACTGTCTCACCATAGTGATGTTCTAGCGACTGATTCCTGATGCACGCTTCAAAAAAAAATAAAAAAAAAGAAAATAAAAAAAAAACATATACGTTTAGTTAATAAAGGGTGTTGATCTTGTTTTAAATTATACTGCGTTACTAATTTTACGCATAAATTTTGCACCGGTACTTAAATATATATTTGGTGGACGTAGCAGTCAAAGTGTTAATAAGGTATAAAAATGCCAAACCAAAGAGGAAATCCAAAAAACCTTCCATATTCCTAAGTGCTGAAGTGGAAGGACCACATATATCCTGATCTATAAACGGGTACGGTTCGATCAACCGGTCTGGAATTCACACGTCGACGAAATTCGAAAAAAGGTATTGCATACGTGGCGAGACGGTAGCGTGACGGCTCCGTTTCGTCACGTACGTGACGCCGCCCCGGGGGAAAAATGAATCCTTCGCGGTGGGCTAGATAGACTGAAATATCTTCCTGACGGCTGTTGAATATCTAAATAAGCGGCGGCGGCGAAGACGTCCACGACGACGCGTTATCGTTTAATCGGGGCCGAATCGAGGCTGTCCGCGCGCCGGGTGCCAGACGCTCCGGGGAAATTGTGATTTACGTCGTGGATCCCAAGGCGAACGAGCGTCGGACAATCTCGACGAGGTTACGGAGGTGTTGTTAGGTATTTATGGTTCATCGGCGTCGATTCTGCGAAATTTTTAACGATTCCGTCGATCGATACGTTCCCTTACCGAGCGTCAAGTGACTCTTATCCAACACCTTCGATCATCGCTCACGACAGAAGGATTAATTCTCTACGAATGGATCTATAATTCATGAATTTTTCTCCAAACGACAGCCGAGACGCGTCCCACTTCTTTTAATCCATCGTCCAGCGCCGATGGTATATGTTCGAGTACGTGCTGAAGATATTTATAAAGAATGCAGGAATGAAGTCGTACGACCTATTTTAACGAATGTATCGCGCTTCGTTGGTATACAGTCTTACGTAAATAATTCATAGTAATCGTACTCACGAACTGGGGGAAGCTATCATATTCACGGAGAAGTAGATTGCCGGACTTACCTGAAACAGAAGGAGAAATAACGTAGATTAGTGTCACGCTAGGATTTGACGTTTACTTTACTTATCCAAGAACCACTAAGAATAATTCAACTCGAAGTAAATGATACTACGACAAGACGAAGTTACGTTAAATCAATTCGACTTAAAATTATCGTCGGTAAAGATTGAAAAAGGAATTCCACTTAATACGAGATTCTTTGCTTTGTTCAAGGTTCATACCTAGAATGGGTCTTACTATGCGATTAATTCTACACGAAATTAAATTATATTGTACGATATAATCATTATAGTTTGACAAATAGTACAATATATAATCTGGAATAAATTAGAGGTCAACATAAATTGCGACAAAAGAACCTTTACGGTTTCTGCAACTGTAAAATCAAGAAATCTGAAATCCGTCCTCCTGAAGGGGTCAGTAGTTCTCGTGTTTTTCTAATTATGGGATCAGTACCGTTCATCAAACTTTCAAACATCCTCAGTTTAATATAATCAGGCAACAACCTGACAGACGAGCAACATGACACGACAAGAAGCACCCCACGTCTGCATCAGCCCCGAAACTTTTGAACCGTAGGGTACACACGCCCACTGGAACCGCGCCCGATTTCAATTGTTCCATTTTGCATCCCTCCCTTACCCCAACCCGAACTTTTTCCAGGACCAGCAGGCCGTCCGGCCGTTTTTCTATTTTTTTTCGTTCCACCGCAGATAGGTTGCACCATGTAGGCGCGTTTCCTCCCCCATCGCGGCTTTCAACCCTTGTTTTCGTTGCCGGTGTGGCCCGTCAAACCTCTGGGGCCACCGCTATCGACTGGCCGTTTCTCCTCTCACTCTCTCTCTCTCGTTTAGCGCAATCCAGCCGAACGGTGATTAAAAGTGTGCCACCGGCTGGTCCGCCGTTAGCTCTCCTTCTCCGAAACAACGATCGGAAACTGTGTGCGTGGAAATGGCCGAGTGGTATCGACTTCCGTCGACGATTGCTCGCGCCCCGACTCCCTTTAATCGGTTGAGCCAAGCTGGTTCCTATTGTCGGGCTTAAGATGTTTAACGCGACAGGGACCAAGACAGCTCCGGGCGACGGTAACTTGTAGATCGGAGTTTGATTGAAGTCTAACGTGCGCTAGAAATCGTCGGGTATCGTGTACTGTTTTCCCCTGTCCAGAGAGCAGCAAATTTTGGAGACGTTCCTGGACTCTCAGGGTTATTGTTTCTAGCACTGTTCTTGTCTCTCCGTTGTGAAGGTTTCTAGTTTGTCTTCTAGGTGAACGGGTTTATTTCGGTTCAGTGTTGGGTTAATGTGGTTCGGTGACCGGGAGATAAGCTATCGATGCTATCTAGAGTCTCGAGTGTATCTGAAGATCTTTAAGGGCTGTTGGGTTTGTGAGGATGGTTTCAGTAGTGAAGGTACGAAATAATAGTATTGTACTCTAACTGGTGTAGATATTTCGTAGTTATTAATATAACGTATTATAAACTTTGCTGGATTGCTTTTTCCCTAATATTTGGTGTTCAGGAGTCGAATAAATGGCACCTGACGTTTCATTATTAACTGAAGAATATAAAAATTGTAGGATGGTTAACGTGAAAAATTGGTAATGATTTCAAGATTGCTAATGATATAATGCTTCAAGGACTATTAAGAAACGGTGAATCGAAGAATGGTAACTTCTGGTGAGAATAAAATTCAAGTGAACACCTTGTCCAGCCAAGCAGGGCCGGCCAACTCGAATTCATTAAAACGGCAAAACTTCAGAAAACTGAAAGATCAACTTCCTTGGCGGGGAGTTTACTGTACGCTGCGATATATTTCGCTGACGGCGATGGAAGATCGCAAAGACTTTGGCCGTGCGTCATTGTTAAGCGGAGACTTCCGGCTCTGAAGTAAGCCAGCGCTGAAATTCGCGCGAAACTTTCTGCCCGAACGAAATATATCGTTGAAGTTTCGTCAACCTGAAAAACTCATCGGCAACTTCCTTCTGGGAAATCGAGTTATGGGGAAGGAACGACGGGTCCCGAAATCAGGAAAACGACAATTTATTTGACTTTTTTATAATCATTGGTAGAATTTCGTGGTTGTTCGCTGCAGACATAATAAATTTGAATAAAATTCCCCATAACGCTTAAAAACGTCACTTTCATCTGGATCGTTTTAATTATTCGAATAATTAATAGTTATCCACTTTGTCCGATAGATACAGTATGTGTTTAGTTAAATCCACATTAAATCAGGATTGATTGTGAACACCAATCCGCCGGAAGTATGTTAAGTACATACATTACGGATGACTTATGAAATCTCTAGATCCACATTTGCTAGGAATAATGTATTTAACAATAATCCGCATAATTCAAACTTATACAAATGATACTACAAAATTTTTAACTGAAAAAATTTCAATTTACCAGTGACTATTTCATCTGTTACGCTATTAAGATATAACGTTCAAAAAAAAAAGTTTCCATCCTCATGGTCCGCATAATTAAAATACGTCTGCTTAGACCAGAATTCTTCCGGTCGCTTTGAAAGTAAAATCACCCGAAACGTTCTCGGGGTGCAATACAGCGAGCAGAGCCTGCAAGAGGAAAAGAACGGTCATTGTTCCTCACGTGACCAAGGAAACGGAAAGGCGCATCGGGAAAGCCTGTCTTCGATCCATTTATCGCGGAGTAGGAACTTCGATATCGGGCCGGGTCCTCCCTTAATTATTTCTCCCCGTTCGAACGAGCTTCTTCTGCATCCGGCAGCTCGACTTCATGAAGCTAAATTCGGTTTATCCCGGCTAAAGAAGCGTCTGAACGAAATCAAAAACGTAGCGGACGGTCGATTAATTAGATCGGGAGGGAATCGATCGAAGGTGTCCCGAGGTAGGAGGGAAGGGCAATTATTCGCCGCTCTCCAATTAAGAGGGCGCGTCTGGAGCTGCGAAACGCCGTCGAATTAAACCGAACTAATTGTGCCTGCAGCTAATTAAAACAACGCCGCCGTAAAGTTACTCGGACCCCTTCCCGTGAAAAGTGTCGGGGCAAGGAGGGGGGGGGGGCGCCTGGAAAATATACGCAGTAAAGAAACGAGCGAGTGTAAACTTTCCGTGAAGTCGATGGAAGACTTCATTGGAAGCGAAACGATGGCGATGACGGGTGCTAAGACAAGATCTAGGATGATATAGGTATTATATATAAGGTTTAAGAGTTTGCACTCGCAAATGTTCACAAGGTAATACGGGCGTCTTTTTAATGACACAGACTGACGACTCGTCCCGAGTGATTGATGGGCCCAGACGCCCGATTAGATTCGACCGTTCTAATCCCAGGTGTGGAGGCGGCTGCAGATTGCCACGCTAATGGAGGATGACGTTGTAAAATACAACGGGCTCCCGGAAGATGAATTCTTGCAAGACGAAAATAAATCATCGCCCATACAAAATTGAATCCCCGACGTGACGGGGCCCATCGCGTTATCGTGTTCGGTAGGTGAGAACAGGAGTGTTTCGCGAGAATTTTCAGCTTCAATCTTCGGTCGTCCCTACTTTTTTTTCCACGGGGAACATTAGACTGGTCGGGTAATGATAAAAATGACGATGCACCTAGTCGGAGGTTAGTTGCATAAATTTCTTCGAAGTCGGTACTCGAGGGAAATTAGATAAAATCTACTAAACGTGCATCTAAATTAACGACTCGGTAATCAATACTTTAAAACAATTTTATTTTCAGCGAACAGCGCGTAAACGTTATCCTGAACGCCATATTGGTATCATGTTAAATACACAGGACAAAGCAAATTCACAATTCTCTTAAGATTCGAAGCACATTGCTTTCCTACCAAATTCTGTTGAAAAAAAAAACAGTAAAAATGACGATGTATCTTAATCATTATGCACCTTGATATAAGGTCAATTTTCTTGAAGCAATTTCTCCAAGGTTAATACATTCATTCGAGGGGAAAGTATTAGTTGAGGTTCGCGACAAATTGATCGTGGATCCAAGGAAATGGATTCTAACGGGATAAGCGATCGTCAAGTCTGATCTATTGTAATCACACGAGACAAAGGGAGGTCGTCGAATGACGAACGAGCGGAGATTCCACGTCTCGGCTTCTCTCCTCGTTTATCTTTATCGCGGCTGCCGTGTTTCAATAGCGTGCCCGCGTATTTCACTTTTATCTGGCCTCGTCCTCCCTCTCTGAACGAGCACACCGGGGGCTTCCGGCGTGAAATATGAATTTGTTTTTGAAGACGGAGGCCCCTTCTCTGGCTTCATACTACACCTTCCGCGCCATTTCAAGGATTCCTCGCGGTTATTCAACGCTTCCGGCGTTAATCGCTGTACGCGGTTATCCAGCTATCTGGAACCTTATTGTAGAGTCGTCGCTCGGAATGATTCGCTAGAAATATTATAAGAATATCCCTGGGAAGTTTTCAACAATTCAAATTCTAAATTCCATTTTGTAATACATGAAACGGTCAACAGAAAACGGGTGTGATAAAGGAAGTATAACAAATCTACAATTAACCCTTACTCAACTGAATGGAAATAAAGTTTTAATCTATATACTAATATTATAGAATCAGAAAATAAAGGAAACAGATGGGGACAATGTTAGAAGCTTCTCAGATCCCAGCGGAAGGAAGTTGTCCCAAGATCCCAAACCAAATTCAGATTACACGAAGACCACTGAATGTCTCCTAGTCCCATCGTGTGCAACGGTAATGTCACAGCCATTTAACGTGCCATCAGCTTTTCCCCACCATCGAGCCATTGTCAGTCGACGGCGAAACGATTATCCCCGGCTAGTCATCAGCGATTCATACGTCTATACCCTAGAGGGAATGGGAGGGCTACGAAACAGGTGCAGACTGTTCAGGGCTATCGATGGAGCCGTGGCAATCTGGAATCGTACGATTCGATGCGCGTCCCGTGCTGTGCTGGGCTGGCGGATGTCGGAGGAACGGAAATGTCCGCGATACGCGGCAAGATGGTGTGTGCGTGCGTCGAAGACAATCACGGTGAAACCCTTTGGGCCAATATTGACGCAGCCTGCTATCGTAATAATGGACCGACGCGCGCGCGCGGGGGGACGCCGCGATGCTGCGTATATATTACGCTCGTGCCCGTGTTTAGACAGTTGCACGCGTGTGTACGACGCCACGGACTCGTCCATTGTCCAGCCCCGGTTCCCTTGTGTGTATACACGTCGGACACGCGTAGACCGGTCCAAGAACCGGGCCATTCGAGACGCTCCAGTCCCTGTCCGGTGCTCGTTTAGCCAGGATTCGAGAAAGAGCGACCCTGAACCCTCTGATGTTTTCAGAGAAGGGGTTAAAGGATTTGTTTACCGCGGATGTCTCGAGCAACCCCCCTCCACCAATGTGACTGTCTTACCGTCAAATGGGATTTCCATGTTGACTCACGTCACGACGAAACTATGGATCCGGGTCAATATTTATTCCCCGCTCTAGTTGTCGCCAAGTGACGCGTCATTAACACGCTGAGCATTGCTAGGGTCGATTGATCCTTAAGTCGGGACGAAGGTCTGGCTGTTTTCTGAGGCGAGGAGCGGGAATACGAGGATGCTGGCGGTGTAGAGTTACGGGAATCTGGAAAGAATTCTAGTCTCAGGGGGATTCGTGGATGTGTGGGAATAGGGAACAGGATTCAATGTACCGAATATACTCAATATGGTCAATGTGGTTAGGACATTATATGTGATCACTGTATTCAATATATTCGATGTACACGAGGTACTCGATATACTTGATATATTTAACACAGTAAGTACACTTAACAGACTGGATCTACTTAATATATTCACTGAATGTAGTGAATTTAATATACCTAAACATATAACGTATATAGAAAAATAACGACCATTTTTTCGTTGAAAGTTTTCATTAATTATGGTTAATTGTGATATCATATGTTATGCGAAATACAATCGCCCCATTTTCCAGAACTTTCTGCCATTTTCTGGCCAAAGTAGAATGCCTCGTCATCCACCACCGAAACAATACCAGTAATACAATATCAACATAAATACAACAGTACTTTTGCATACATCTAGTAGTTCCCAACAAAATTTGAATATTCCAAACTTTATGCCACAAACTATGGAATTTTCATAATTTTCAATGAAATCCGCTTAACGTAGACTGCCACAGTTAACCGAGGGTTCGTTAAATATGCTTAAACTATAAGCTCACCAATCAGGGACATTCGAAATATCGCATCAGTGAAACTTTTAGTGCTGTGTTCACCAATGAGTATTGAGAAACCGGACTGCAGGACGTAGAACGTCGCGGGTGGTGCATGCGGACCCGCAGTCCCTCATAACGTATGCGGTGCAGCACTTTATGCGCCAGGTGCCGGTAGTTATATTGTACACAGTTCTCTCTCTCTCCCTCCTTCTTGCCCGTTTCTGAATACACAACAGGAGCAGTCCTTAGTTACAGACGACGGCCACCGCGTTTTCTTTCCACGGAACGGGTCGTTAGATGTTCCCCGAAAATAAACGTCCAGCCTGGGGAACAGGTGCGAATCTTCGCTCGGCTCCGAAGACACTGGGATACGTGGAGAATTTTTAACGAGGAACGCGTGTTGTCTGTCCGACGAGTGAAATATTGGGTGGGGGAACTGGAAATAGTGACGGGTTTATGCATCTGTCCCGACTTCTGGCTTCTTAGACCGTGCACTTCGAGGAGCCTCGATAAATATTCATTGTTTGCAGAGGTAGCCTCTTTTTTTGTTGTTTAATCGCGTCCCGATGAGAACGTCATCTCAGTTTCATGAAGAGCTGACTTTCTCGATTACAAACGGATAGAATGTTGCTTCTTATTCTGTTTGAAAACACTCGTCTGTTACGGATTGCGTGAAATGATTGACGTCTCCACTGACTACCCAAGTTGATGACTGTCAGGAGTGTTTCAATGCTATTTCAGGAATCCCCAAGAGCTTTTACATTGTTCCAATGGTTAAGAATCGCTTGTCCAGGTGATCCAGTGGGCATTAGTTCACTTTAGAATTCTTTTTCACTGGAATTATGATGAGCTGGAGCTTTTTTCCTTGGAAAAGAAAGACCTGTCCTAGAAAACTTTCAAGGTAATTGGTTCTGTACTAAGGTTTTGCACTCAAATTCACTCGCTCGGTGTACTTAGCCAGCAGGCAACAGGATTAGAAAGCTTTTAGACATTGTAGAAAGGATTGTTCTTGGATTTTATCAGGTGTTTCGACATTGTTGCAATCAACAGGTCGCCGAATGCGCGTGGATCAGTGTAAAACAACGCTGAACGAGCAATTTAAAAGCGTGGGCAGCACGGAACGGATGCAGTTCTATTTTATAGAAACGGAAATGGACTGTTAGGTAAGAAATCTTTAAAGGGACTAAATAGCAAACCGGGCTGCTCCTGGTCTCCCGTATCGTATTCCCCGGAATGGCGCGCTTTCAGTCGAATCCTCGGGATAACGGTGTGGCTAATGCGAAAATCCAAGCCTGAAGTTTAACATCAACGTGGTGGGATAAAACAGTAAAGCCTTGAAAGCTTCAAAGTGTTATTGCCACTGTGAAAATTTGGTTCTAAGAATTATCCACGAATGTGAAGCTTAAGCTATATTCAGGTGTTTCAGAAATAGTGTTCCATTGAATTTCGTTGATACACTTCAATCATCCTCTATGAATCTCTATTCATAAATTTTGATTCATATTGGAGATATTAGCGTGCGTCATTATAATCGGGAAAAATCATTTCAATCAAACATTGTGTGCCTTGCTCTGATCCGATCGATCACTGTTATGCCTTGCAACATCGGGTGATTGAAACTTGGAGTACAATTGAAGCCGGCGAATCAGGGTACCACTGTGCTAATTAACAGAAGCAGTTAACACAGTGGATAATGCTCACCAATCAATGCATCTGGATATATGTACGCGCTAACAGAATTGACACTGTCAATTATTAACAGTCCACCAGGTGACGTCTCGTGTTATCGGAATAATCAGATGAATCTTGTTAGGGTAATTCCGTTTTATAAATCTGTCCACTTCTATGACTAGGTACTCTTTTATTTCTAAACGAAATTTATTCGAAAGTGTAACCGGCCCCAGATGCTAATCTCTGGACCTACGTCTAAAACTCTGACCGGTGTATTCTTTCACGGGACTTTAATTGATGGTTCCGAAATGGATGGCCACTTAGTGGTCACAGAAGCACCTGGCTGGTGTTACCTCGTCCAGAATGGTGTATCATTTTGAGATTGAAAAATGATTTGGACTGGCGGAAGTTTCTTTCGACCTTTTTCGTAAATACTAGAGGCAATAAAAATTGTTAACACTAGTTTGTATTACTTTTAAATTGGTCCACCTTTCCCCATTTTATCTTTTTTGAAATCTCCTAATCGCTTCTTTAAGAACGACAATCCTCAGAGAGTTTCCTTAAATATCGAAGGGTTAATTTCGCTGGCAAATTTATCGGATTAACAGAAGTTCCAACGCATTCGTCAGAGGTTGGTGGCGAAAATCAAAGGGTCGCTGGGCGATAAATATTATTTTGTGTTATTCTGTGTTCGGAATAAAATCTTGCCCCGCCACGCAACAGGTGAGCCGCGATATTTCAGGTTTCGGAAGTAATCTCGCGTTTACCGCACGATTGTGCAGGCATAAAACGCCAGACAATGGCGCCGAAATTAGAATTGCAAGCCATGTCGAGAGTGTTTCGCAGCGGCAGCTCGCAGCGAACGATTAATGAGCCTTTCAGCTCTATTTGGTCCCGATTGTGCGCTCAAATGCCATGAGCTTTTTGATAATTTCGAAACAAAAGGCGAGCGTAAATTCAGCGCACGATAAAATCCGATACTACGGAATAACTTAACAAATAACGATTTTCATTTTCCTCAAAAATACAGTTGTACTTCCAAATACATTTCGTTCTACATAAAACTAATTTTCTGAATTTTATATCAGAGTCGGATAAAATTTAATTCGAATAATTACACAGTGGAAAGCAGCTGTATTTAAGAGCGTTATTTTGACCTTTAACTAGTTAACAAAATTAAATAATTGTTCGCCAAGTGTACTCATTCAAAAAGAAGTACCATTTTATTATAAATATTGTAATTTCCACACTCAATCAGTTACAAATCATGAATTTGCCTATCACGGTTTCATACTAAACTATCTAATCAATCTTACCATATAGAAACGCCATTTATTATGCAACAACCTAATAAAACCACGCCGCATTTTTGTTTACCTAAATATTGTCCCAAACCTCCAACTATGTTTCCCAATATGAAGATAAGACCAGTTACTCTCGTGACCAAAATCATCCATGGCTGCACGAGCGTCGCCATTACCGTCATATCCGGTCCCCGTCCTCTCGGTGTCTCGTCTCTCACGCAGAAATCCGATTTCAATCGACTCATTTCTTTCGAACGAGTCGTCGATGCAACGATAATACCACCCTGCTCTCCCCTTGGGTCCACCGGTCATTACGTTTCTTCTGCACCGGCTCTCTATTAAATGCCGGGTATAAAATTGTAGGTTATGGCCGGGCCATTACTCAGACGTCCGCGGCAGAGAGTGAGGGAGGGGATTGGGGAGGGGAAGGGGTACCAGAGACCGGCGGATCGCTGAATGAAATGAGTTTCGGCCGCATTAAGGTCGTGTAAGTACCAATCCCGTTCTTCCAGTTCCAGGGGGCCCGGTCCGGTTCCTCAGCGGCCATGTGTGCGTGTTCACGCGCACACTCACGTATACCGGACCTGAAGAAAATCGGCCGTGTGGGTTATAAATTGCCCGCGGCGTACCGGCCATTCAGTAAAACGCTCAAGGTCCACGGAGTCCTTGGCCAAGCGCGGCAGAGCATCGTGATGATCGCAGGACGCGCACACACGGTTGCAGTGCCAATTAGCAGCCCCGCTGGAGCCTGCGTTCCCGATGACAATTACGGGGATAAATTGGAACGATTGATTATACGGCTGGGTGAGGCAGCGTCTCCAACACTGTTTAGGAACTGTTCGTTTCCGAATCTGTTACTACTTTTGTTGTTTTTCGACGGAGGGACGAGAGTCGAAGCCTATTGGACGCCTGGGTTAACTCGCGGCAGAAGAACTCGGTAGAATTTCGATTACGGTAGAAAATCGACGATTGTCCGAGCTGACTCGAACCTGGTCACGTAATCTAGGAGCTGATTTATTATAAAAAAATGAATCGAAGGTGTCAAATAATATTTGCTCTTTAACTCTTCATAGAGGTTTCTGTTCTGCATCCACAGTGGGAGTTACTCCTGTATGTGGATATACGATGGTCAAAAGAATTAGGGGATTGCTATTGTATGTGGTCCTAGATTGACGTTTGTACATTGACATATTTTCCGTGCAATAATTACACTACTAACGCCTAAGTATATTTGTATAAAAAAACTCTTCCAAAATAATACGTCGTATTGAGCAGAGCGACCGTGACATGTCATCCTTTAATTGTTCCGACCAGTGTAATTACCTAATTTTTAAAATCTTCATCTGTTTGTTATCGATACTCAGTATCATATATAAAGAATATTCTCTGCTTCAGCACCATCCCCATCACCGTGCGATTGTACACCATCCACTACAGTCTACGTAACCTTTTACGACGTCCATGCACCAATTGTGTTCAACATCGAGCTTTCCTGATAATAGTGATTTCAGAAGTAGTCAGATAAATTCCCTCGAAATTCCGTTCAGTCTCCCGAAACATTAACATCTCCCTGGAATATTCTTCGTGCACGGCATTTCCAGGCTACAGTCTGGTCCGCCGAATGCCAGACGAAGTCTCGAGCGAACGCGTGTACCCGCCGACGGCATTGTGAGAAAAACAATGCGATTGTTTCTAGCTAATGTGGAAGGCCGCGTGTCGCGTCCATTAGACGCGACCGAGGGATTCGTTTCCGGAATCAACACGCGTTTCTAGCCTCCTTTCCATGCGCTTTGTGGCCTCTAGCCGTCGTTAATTCGACCCTGATCCATTGTACGAAGGGCGTAGCCCCGTAGCTGCGGCCACCACCGAGACACGTTGTAATTTACACCCTGGTCCAAGCTTTTGTCCGTTCGGCTTTTCGTTACCGCATCAAATCGAATTCCGGTCATTAATTATGGATGTTAATTCGTCGCTGAGTCTACGGGGGATGGTCATTCCGAGAGCGTGTACGACTTAAAACGAACGGTTCGGGGAGGGCAACAAAGCTGGACGGGTTTTAGCCCAGGTGACCCACGAAGACAGAGGAAAATTGGGAAATTGGGGTGTAATTGCTAATCCGAGGCGGCTCGAGCGACACGTTGCGGTTATCGGGGGTTAATTGAACCCTATGGCGTTGGGGCGATGGCGGGAGACTATACTGGAGAGAAGAATTACTGCTCTGAAAGTTACAGTCCTTACCTTTTTCAGTATCGCTAGTTCGGATGCACCGGTTCTCGATTGATTCCAGTGAAAGGAAAAGTATTAACTGTGAATTTGGAAGGAATTAGAGGAATTCAAATTCTTTAACGACAATGTATTATGTTATAACGTATATATATGACACAATCTTTTAAGGGGTTAAAGTACCAACCTTTACGGGGAAGTAGCCATACTGTTGTCACTATAATTCATGTCAATATACTTAATAATTAAAAATTGACACGAACTTCTCATAGAATAATAACTGCCCTCAATAAATGTTTAAGGCTCCTTTACGTCAATTATATTTTATATTTCCAAAATTGTCCTCTATAATAACGATTTAATTTTTCACGTGTGAAATATATTCAAAGAGGTGGAGTTTCTGTTGTGAGAGAAAAAGTGAATAAAAAATGTGCAAGTCTGTACGTAGTTCAACAAACGAGGGGAGAAAGGAAGAAAGAGGTGAAAATTTCGACAATTCGGTCCCGCAGTTGGCGTTAATACTTTTAAGCGCGTGCGGAATATGCAAAAAGGGGAGGAACGCGATAACTAAAACAATTTAGGATAAAGTTTCACGGTTTCGTTCCATTTTTTTTCCGCCGTTGGCCGAATCGAAGTGAAGAAAAAAAAAAGATAGAGACGGAAGAAGAATGGAGAAGGACAATAACGTTCTGCGTACGGCGTCGCGCGAGTCTGTTATTCCATATCTTTCGCTTCCGATCGATTCGTTGCCACGCGCGAGCTAATAGAAAATAAAAAAGGTATCAATAAAATTTGCAACGGAAACGCTCGTTTAAATAGTCTCCGGCTATCGAATTAAATTCGAGATTGAACGGGAACGCGAATTCGAAAACAGTTTATGGACGATTGGTTTGCCTTTCGTACGGACGATTAACGACACGTCACGATTGTTGTTTCACGGATCGGGATTCGCGCCGGAGCTCTGCAATATCTAATTCGATTGAATTTCGAAATCGTTCAATCATGACGAATATCTTTGTGTCGAATCGAAATCTGACATTTTCATACCTCTCCGTTTAACAACTCAAACTAAAATTATTTATAGATATTAACACTGGAACTGCCGACGATAAACGTATATCCATTTCGATCTATCGGTTACATTTTTTGTGACAACTGAGTTCGTCGCTGATGGAGTGATATTTTCCTTTAAAACAATTCGGTTATTTTGTGCACGGTAACGCAGTCATCGCCTCACAGATTTGTCGAGAGGCTTTTTTTGGGAACTGTGTTAAGTGATCACAATAGGACGTGAAGTGTTTTGGGGCACAGATGTGCTAAGTGGTGATTGTTTTGACTGGCTGTTAGCTGACGAGGGCTCGGAGCCACGTGGTTGTAGAAAAAAAAAAAAAGGATCGAGGGTGTTCGAATTTTGTTCTCGACAACTCATCGAGTTACATGATCGTGATTCGCTCGCGGTGATTTGATACGCGATATAGTACACGATATAGTGTCGTCCGTTTCGACTGTCAAAAGAACAACTTCAGTCTGATATAGTTGTATGTTTCATGAAATGTATCCCTCGGTTCGCTGTCACTATTGTTTACGTGTCAAAATTTAAGTCCTCCTATTTGTACACACGTTGGGTATATTTTCAAAGATCGGATTTGTTTCAAAAGTTACACGAAATTTATAAATAAACAGGATTACGTTTATCGCACCAACAACGTTTCTTTCTCTGTCAATTGAGAACCAGCCCATCAATTCGCAGCCATTACTCGCGAGATATTTATTTATGGAGGCATTCTCGTGGCAGCAGGCTGGCTACGCGGCAAAATTGAATGCGAGTTTTGCATAGCAATGACGAGACGGTCGCGTCCCGACGCACTTGTCACGCGAGATGACGGTACTTTCAGTCGTGGCTGGCAGATTTTTAATTAAAAAACAAACTACGTCATCGGCTGGCCACCGAATGCCACCGGGGGATCGACGCGAAAACGACGCGACTCTCCACGATGCTGAATACTATTATCCATCAAGCGCGGACTATTTGAACTGAAATGAACCAACGATATGATCATAAACCCCATTATGTACATCTTTGGAATAAACGTGACATGTTAAATAAAAAAATGTTCAAAATAAAAATCGTAACACTTTTACTAACATACATAATTAAATATTAAATTCTTTATTCGTAAAGAATAATTCGAAATTGGTCCCTCGACTATTCGAATACTTGATTCAAATACAGCAGGATGAAATTTTCAATAGGACGCATTAAAACTTAGATTTTATTCAATTTTTATTACACTTACTCTGTGAATGATAGAAAGGTGTCGCCAATTTTCTTTGAAACCTAAATTTATATAATACGTCGAAAAGATTCCGAACAAATTTTTTGAAGCGATGGTACACGGCCCTAAGCGATCACCGGAAAGGAAAATTCGCTAGTCAAAACACGAGCAGCTGTTGGAATTAATTGGTACCAACGAACCGACAAGTACCTCGGGGGGCAATCGCTCTTAAGCGATGTTCGAAATGAATCGGATCGATGAAACGGAAGCAACGAGTCAGTATAATCAACTCGAACTTAAGAACAATAACGGTAGGGGGTTGTTTTCTACGCGCCCTATGCTCTAATTACTCGTTATCGACAAACTTACTTTAATTAATATTTCTATTGTTCGTTACCGGCGAGGATCGGTTTCGGAGGGGATCTGTATTCACCGGAAGCGAATATTCGGTCTCTTTGGAGTCTGGGTCCTATCGTCAACGCGTAAATAGCAACGAGAGTTAATTGAGTTTTACTTTGCCAAATAGGACGTGACGCGAGTTTCGCTGTCGTGCATGACCAACTTAATCAACCTCGAAATTTCGGATCCACCGACATTATCATGCCAGTAATGGCGGCCAACGTCGCTTTATTGCGCGACGGGACATTTGTGTGCCTCCCCTTTGCGGAATTTCCTGGGGTCCAGAGGTATTTACAACGACGAAGAAGTTTAGTGCTTTTACGGTGACGACGGCTGTCTTCGTTTCGGAGTATTATACTAAGATTAAAACCGATTCCGTTCAAAGCTCCTCAAGGGAGGCTGCAGTGAACTTGTCATATAAAAGTTTATCTTTTTGTTATATAAATTGTAACCCCCTTTGAAGCCCCTTAAAATTAGACGAATCAAAAAGATCGCGATTTACGACGTGTCGAAATTGCACGTTGTTTCGTCCATGGATTTACGAGGCTACCGAGAAGAAAAGTATCCTGTATCCGGAGTCGGCCCCGGAGGCCAGCCGCCGACTTACCGCTTATTACCGAGCGGAGCCAATTTATCGTGCACCTGTCAGCGATCGCGATCTCTTTGAGGGTGCCATCGCTGTGGAGGAAAAGCCACCCTCGACGCAGGATCCACTTCAAAGGGCAACTTTTCGACTGATCCTACTGGTACGATTGTCCCAAGAAAAGGGTGAGCCGTTATTAAAGGCCGATTCCAGGATGTTCCTTCGTCCCTGGCACCGATGCCTTAATGGGAGACAGAAGCGGCCTAATTAACGGCGAGGCAAGTAGGCTAGGGACAAGAATCGCGTGGGGAATATAATTAGAGCTTTTTCCAAACAAAAAATTGTAAATTAACTTGACATCGATAGGTAAGTGTATTTTCTTAATTCAGCTGTAACTTACGCCCAATTTAATTCAAGGAATATTAACACAATAGTTTATGGTACAGTGTATGAAGGTTAAAGATCTCGCTGTAAATATTTAATTTAAGTATTGCAAGTTTTACTCTAAACACAGATCCTTGGTATATTTTTATCACCCCTTGTATTCATGGATCTATGTCGTTTCAAATTTACAACTGCAGCTACGCGCATGTATTGGCGTCGCTTTGATCTTTGTCAGCGGAAAGCAAAGTCATTTTATGTGTTACTTGTATGTTTGGATCGAGCGTGTCACGTGCTAGCCGCTTCAAAGTGCGTGGCGAGTGTATGTGTGCCATGTTGTCGACGGTGAATTGACGATCTTGTACGGTCAGAATGTGAACCGGAGGCCTTTGACCGCTAGAGAACGTTCGACTATAGAATCCTATTCGGAAACAGGTGGCAACCATGATTTCATTTATTCTTGAAACTTTATATCAATATGAAACTTAGAAGACTTCGAAGTTTCTGTGTTTTAACGTCACCTATATTCCAATTTTTTGTATCTAATCTAATAAGGAATGGTTTGTCTATAAAAATTTCGAATTTTCAAAATTCTCAGTTTAAGCAACTCAATTGTGCTTAAAGATTTATCAGAAAAGTGATCGACCTCGAAGAATCCTTAACTAAAAATATCTGTGAAGTAGTAACTTAGTAGTAAAATCCAATTTGAAAGTTCAATTCTTTTCTGGTACAAGAAAATTTATCAACGAAGCAATTGGTCTGTAAAAATTATAACTTAGAAATTATAGCTCCTTCCTTTGTAAGAAAGTACCCTTTCGAAGAATGCGGAATTACGAACGTATATTCTGTCCACTTTCTCGAGCGAAGGAAACACCCGAAAGAAGAAAACAACTGAAAGAATGGGTCTTTTCCAGTGGAGGCAGACACTACTCTCACTTTCCATATTTCAACCCTCTCTGTTCTACGGCCATTGGCGGCCATACGTCGGAATTCGTCGGACATTTCCACTTCCTCCACCACTCTTGAATATTATATCCGCGTAATACAAGGACGAAGGACAACGCCGCAGGAATATCGGTATTGCTTACGGAAAACGGGGACAAGAAGCAGCACTGCTGCTCTCTACGAAACGGAAAGCGATAGGAGCGCCCGCGAGACGGTGGGTGGCTGGTAGAAGGAGAAAGTAAAGTGGTTCTTGCAATAAGGGTGAGAACGAGCATGTGCCTGCCCCGCGAGCAGTTGGAATATATGGGGTGAGTCACCCGATTCGAATTATTTGCGCGGTACACGTTTATGGAAATACTTGCTCGGAGCAAAACCTCCGGAGGAATTCAACTTGGTTATCTGTTTATGAAGATCAGCAATTCATTTCCTAAGTGATAATCCCTTTTATGTTCATTCAGCGCTCATAGACTACGATAAAGAAATGTAATGGAAAAGTTTTATATGCAAAACGTTATGCTGCCCTTAATAAATTATCTTATTGTAATATTTTAAGTTGAATCGATTCGTCGCGTACTTATTTCTGATATAATAACGCAAAGAAAGATGGCTGCTGCGCTCTATTGCTTAGAGTTCTGACAAATGTGGCTGTCTTCAACCATGCATAAATTCTAAGAATCGATACAATTCGTCAAATGTAGAGACAGGCTCCATTTTGTTTAGAGAAGGTGGTCCCAATAGAGGTTGGGGTCTAAATAAAAAGTCCTGAAGTAAATGTGTTAGCCAATATTTGAACTATCCCCTCTAATGGTAACTTTTGATTGTTCACTCTGGATGAAACGCAGATAAAAATAATTTTTACACCTTTCGGTGTGGACCTATCATTTTCGTTGCACGTCTAAAGTGTAAAGTCTAAATTCGCCTTAACAAACTCGGTGAATTTCACATGCAAAATCCCCAACGATTCGTGGCCGTTCGCATGTGTCTGTCTGCTCCTCCCACAGGGGCGCCGGCTCGGGTAGAGACAGTCACAAAGTTACATTACACGCCATTACCTTTTTCGCCAGTTCCACCACCAGTCCCCTTAAATTACCGAACGGCGCAAGAACCCCTTCGGGCCTGACAAGCAATGGCGGCAAAAACCGGAACCGCCGCTTCGACGCCCGAGCCGCGGCTCCTTTCAGGCCGACAGAAAAACCGTCGTAAACCGCGAATCTCGTGCCCGCGACGATGAAGGCTTGCGCATCGACGATAATTGCGTCTCTTAAAGACGAAACGTTGCCCAGCCAGTCCCTAATAAACGGAAAGATCACGAATGCGATGAAGCCTCTGGGGAAGGTCAGGTTATGAAAGGAGCCACGAATGGACGCGAAATGAAAAAGGAATGGGGAGCGGCAGAGGTGAAAACTGTGGAAAAATATTGTGCAGTTGAATATCACCCTAACACGACGGGGTTGAAACGACTTGGAAAACGGAAAAAGTGAAGTTAAACAAGGGGATTGTTTTGAAGATCTTTGATTGAAGAATTTCACTTAATAGTTTGTAATGATGATAATCTTCTGTAAGATGAATTTTTTTAATAATATTTGATTTTTTGTACGATTGTGGGACTTTAATGTTAGATACACTGATGTTCGTGTTAGGACATCTGCTGTGTTCGAAGAAACAAGGTGATGTATCGTGGGAATCACACGGGCTGCAGTTGTAAGAATAATACAGGGTAATAACATAATTTGCAGCAGTGATTTTCAAGCGTTGGTCTATCGACCGATGTTGCAAAATTTTTCAAATAACCCTTTGCAAGCTAAACCATATTCGTTTCAATTATATATAATACGCCAACCGCTCGAGCATTTTACTGCATACTTAATCCTGTCCACCCAGCGTCGAGCGAAAAAAGTCACATTTCAAGAAAGCTTGTCCAACCGACCCTATATACCGTTATTGAGAGCAGGGAATTCCTCGCAAATCCCGTCTTATGATTGACATGTACGACGCCGCTCGGGCTGCACGCAAAAAGCGTAACACGAAATGGTTCAAAGGTCGTGAGACCGTCGACCTTTGGCATTGCCAGTCGCTAACCATCAACAAGATCGAACGGTAGTTCGTCCAGACCCGAGGGTCAGAGGCGAAACCCGATGGAAAGGAAAGGTACGGAAATGCAATTAAGTGTATGTCTAGGTAGCTCTGCGCTGCTGCTTGCAGAGGAATTTCAACGCGATGCCTTATCGAGCGGATCGCTTCGGCAACTTTGTCGAAATTCCCACGGTGCCTGTCCAGCGAAATCCTTCCGCTGGTGTCCCGACATTTTCCGGGATCCTCTTTCGATCATTTTTCATCGTTTCTCTCGTATTTACTTTATTTCACGATCATCGAGGATTCATCGAATCGGACTGTAGAGTGTATGTTAGATTTCGTTGTAATATTCCTGGTGACTCGTGGAGTTCTTTTCAGTAAATAATTTTATGTTGGCACAGGGTGGTTTGTTACTTACGACACAGACGTCGAAAGGGGTGACTAATCGTCAAAAAATGTTTTAACCCTCCGTCGGACGGAATGTGCCTGGCAGGCATAGTTCACAGTAAGTTCATTTTGTGCTTTTACAAGATAATATTCTTGGTCAGTTTGTGAATAATTTATTTTAACGATATAACTATTTTATTGACAGATTGACATTTAAAATTTGTTGGGTATATGTGACACTGAATCGGGATTGGCTGACATGTCTGTGCATTACTTGCTTCTTCTACTTACTTTAAGCGTGGAAACGTGTGTATTAGATAAATTATGTAAAGACAATTTTCTCGAAAACGGGGCCATTTATAGGAAAAGTTTACTGTATACTTTCGAAACATTCTTTAATAAAGAATCACACCTTTTGATCACCGGATCATCGGTAACAAACCAACTCCATAGGTACATATTCCTTTTTTCTGGTTATGTGAAATTGCTTATTTCGATAGTAACCTCAAAAGAAGCTACAAGACCGATAAAACGAACTGAAACTGTCTGTATGTTGAGGTGTACAGTAAAGTTTAATAATATTATCCTCACCTGAAATTGGTCTTCAAGAAACTTCATTCAAATTCCCAGTAGAAATAACTACCCTGCATTTGAGGACTCAGAAAGTTTTGCAAAAACGGGCAGAACCATACTTCTCCATCATCAAAGACTACGTAGAGCAAAATATTTTCCAGCAAATCTACTCGAAGCGCGACAGTCTCTAAAAATCATCGATATCGTTCGCTGGAACATCAAGAAAAAAAAAAAGGACTTCGTCGACGAACACGGAAAGCAGCAGAAATGGCCGAGGCACTCTACTAAAACGCATCAACCCTGAAAGCTTACAAGCAGCCAAGATGTTCACTAAATTCAAAATGGCAGTAACCCATAGTGGCTCAGGGATTGTTCGAAGCACCCGGAGGATGCGCCGCCGAGGCAGAGCACGGAGGACATTTCGTGGCTGGTGGAGAGCTTCGACGCGAAAACAACCGGTGCGTGGAAGGAAACGAGGGGGTGCCTTAAGGAACACCGACGTCAAATCATTTTACCGAGTTTTACGGGCGTCGATAAAAAGCGGATAGGCGGGTACGGGACACGACGACGTAACATTCGGTGTACTTCGAGGAATTCCGGCGGAATTTCTTCCGGGACTGCGAGACTACGTTAAGCTGGGTTTACATTTGTCCAGTCGCTGGATCGTGGGGTGATTTGAAACAAGTTTTTCCTTAGAAAAAATGTTATCAGAGCGCGAGTTTGCCGTTTCCGGGTGCTCCAATATTTTTTTTACACCCTGTATAGGATGTCTCGACTAACATGAGGAACTTCAATGTCAATTGTTCTTGAAAATACAAAGAATGTGAGGGGAAAGTATTATTTGGTTAGATAGAGCAAATACTACGATGAGCAAACATTTTTCTCAGTGATGTTTTTCGAAATTTCAAGATCATCGATGTTTTTTTAAGTGGGATTACATATTTTTATCAGCGTGGCGTAATAGGTGATATTAAGACCAATCCAATGACTGATATAGAATAACCAGAATAGAAGGATTCTGATCCAGTAGTTTTACTGAATTACTTGCTGGAATGTCGGCACTGTACCGAAATAAAAACACTGTTTACATTATTCCGGTTACAATCCTGTGCTGAATTGTATCACTGGAGTGGAATGCTACTAGACCAATGTAAACCCAGCTTTACGTACGACCGAGAAACGACGGTTTCCGTCGGGAGGACCAGTAGTAACCACGCCGGCGAAGTTCCGTCGAATGGCGTGACGGACCGGTGGAGAAATGATAGAGACACGGAACTGTTGGGAATTGTTGCTCGAGGCATTTTTATTGGTGAAGCTGTCCGGAGACCGGTCGTCGAGAAGCTCGCGCGTCAAGTGTGTAATAGAATCTTGGTGATTCCTCTTGTGCACTATTCGTTCGTTCTCTCTGTTATGTTATGTGTTTTTTAGGGGATGAATAAGTGTGTTAAACTGCGTCTACGTCACGTTATTCTGTTAATATGCTTTAGATTATACGTTCCCTTACATAAAAACGCAAAATCATTAACTATGGAATTAGATTTTTGTAATAAATAATAATATTTCTACCTCCCCAGTTAAGGATTAATCAACGTTTATACTAATAGAAAATATAATTAGTATTTTTAGCTGTAATATTGGTTAAATATGTAAAATATGTTATATACATGAAGTAGACGGATATATTTCTGAGTAACTGTATATTATCATTGTCTTAGTGACACAGTTAAAATGTGTAATATGATCTTTTACCCTATGTAAAATTTTAATAAAAAAAAGAAAGAATGAACTTCATGTTCCTATCCCCTCGTTACACGGGAGAAGAATGTTTTCCCCTGCAGCAGCGATGCAAAATTGATGTCGAGTTCGAACGAAACGGAGACTCTATAGCCGTTCACGATTACCAGATAATACAACGTCGAACTTCGCAGCGAGACACGGTTAAAATTTCACGAGTCATACTTCACCGTCGCTTGACGAAACGCCACAAGTTTCGTTATCGTTTATCTTTTTTTACGTCCCTCGCCAGAGGAGACCATACATTTCCTATCCCTGATCCAAGAATTGAAAATGAACCCTGCTATCATCTTTTAAATAAAACATTTACTCCATTTATTATTCTAGATCAACTAGTCGCGTAAAAAACATCCGTACACAGCATTCGAATACTGTATCTTTTTTTCCGCCACTTTAAAAAATTACTAAAATTAAGGACGAAGAAGAGGATTGCCTATATAATAGGTCGTAGAAAAGAAACACATTTTTCAGAGTGAACGTAGCGCCTCTCGCGCGTCGAGCCACTCCGCCGTCGACCACTTTCGCGTTCGATAATTCGCTATTACGAAAATATTTGGCGGCCGTTCAAAGAGACGCCCGGGCAGACGGTCGAGAGGTGTCTGCGGATTTAATGAAAACCGCCGGACAAACGGATAAAATTTTCATGCCGCACCGCTGTGTACCGACCTATGGAAAATTCGTGAAACGAACGCGCGTCGAGAGGACCGAAACGAACGAAAACAATTTCAGCCGATGAGGAATGTATTATTCTACCGGAAAGAGCTACAATTTCGCGGCCACAGAGAGGGGTGGGGAGAGGGGGGATAGTATAAGGGGGAGAACAGACGGAAGTACAACGGGACCGGTGAATAATGAAACCTCGATTAGAGAAACATCGGGGCTTTTGCATGAAAAACTTTTACAAAGATTCAGCCTCGAAGTGAAGCAATATGAAAAACAGGGGTACACTCATTTCCCTCCCTTCGAGAATCAAGATTCTCTCATTTGCTTTACCGTTTGACGATGCAAAATTTCCACAAAATTTTCACAAAGTGTACCGATAAGTCATTATTCAACGTGGTCAAATTAGCTAAGACACCCTGTACAGACTTCTCTCGATTATTGTCCCGAACTCGGTCCACACTAAGACAATAATCGTATAGGAAGAAATGCTTCAGACCCTCGTAAATTCGTTTTTTGCCCAAAGCCCGACCTTCGGCAACAAAGTACACGCTTCACAGGTTCCACTACCCCCTCCTCAGATAACGCCTGGATAATAATCGTGTGGAACAAGCCAGACGATAATCGAAAGGAGTCTGTATATAGAGACGAAGAAATAAAATAATGCTATCTCTACATAGTACACTCGGAATCCCTACATATTACACGACCCCATACGAGCTTCCTAAAACCCTTCTGTGGTCAGCCAAAAAAATCATTAGCCGATTATGGGGTTCCGTGACTTAAACCCTGACGATCCTAATTATTATTTAAACCCAGCCACCGCAGAAGCTGGTCAGACGGTATCCCCCGATGGTCCAAAGAGGTTCGTGCTGGGTGCTTTCAACCGATGGTGAAAGCGCCTAGACACCTCGGTCGTTTACATCGAGTCGTCAGCGGCCGTTTTCAACTTTCCGGGCGTGCGGCCAACCGAGATACCCTTTCGAGGTCCTCGTCCTTGAGCAGAGGGGTGAGTGGGCACACCCTTTCCGAGACACCCCCGACACGGTGAATGAGACTCTGACCGGCGTGCTTGGTACTCCGTACGTGTTCAGTCGCGTATAACTAATGGCGTCCCCGCAGGGCAACTCTTCAACTTGCTTTTTGACCTGTCGAGTGCCAAATGACACCACATGTAGCGCGATTAATAGGTTCTGTAATTGTGTCAAGCCCTGGTCAACGGTGAGCGTCGTCGATTGAACGGTCCAGGAACAAACGGTTCATGAAACGATTAAATACAAGGTGTAACAAAAATGGTGGATGACTCGGAAATGGGAGACTCGTGAGGTGATTTGAAACAAGTTTTTCCTTAGCAAAAATGTTATCCGACGCTTTGTTAACGAGATATTAACGTGCAATTTACAAAGAAACTTGGGTAACCTAAAAGTTCCCATTTTTTAAAACTTCGCAAATTTGTAAATGACTAAATGAATAGAATTTTAAGAATGTCATTGCACAGCTCTACAGAGCATAAATTGTCATTAAATTTTAATTCTAACAATATTTTTATATCTACTATAGTTTTCACGATATACAGGAAAATCTGATATTGATGTCCCCCTGAAATCTGCAATGTATTCTATTAAAAAAAAATTGGAATTTTCGTATGACCGAAGTTTCGTTGTCAATTTAGTTACGACATTTTGATCACTGTAGTAATACCAATTCTTATCTCAATCTAAGTTAGATCCCAGTTACACCAGACTTAAGATCAGTTTAACAGGACATTGTCGGTCTAGATGAAAAAATAATAATTCTCACCCCGGTGAAAACGTTTTCCCCCGTTCGTGTAAAGTTTCATTTGAACCGACTACACGGACCTCGGGGTTTTCCGTCCGAGAATCGGCTCTCTCCAAGTTTACGTATCAAGTTCCCCCTCGTTATTTACGCGTCGGTCATTTTTCGCGCGTTTCACGCGGCCCAGACGCGTCGAGTTTTCGCGTGAATCTAATAACGGAAGCTGCTCATCGCGCGTTAACGATGTAAATTTAAAAGCCGTCGGAATATTTCACAGTCGCCGGGCCCGAATCCCCCCTCTGGTGAATGGAGATCATGCACGGCCGGCCTCCGTTTGCCTCACGAATTTTATTTACATTTAATCTTCGTGCCACGTTAATTCAGCATCCGCGGAAATTCGGGAAAAATCTGGTTGTACGTCGCGGCGAGCCGCTCGTAAAAACTAATATTAGACGCCCGGGGAAATGGCGGGACACTCGACGCGGAAGTTACACTCTTGCCCCGTTCTGCAACTGAAATAACCGCGTGACGGGACGAAAAAGTCATTTTACACGTGACAATTAATCTCTCGAAATTTACGATCCTTTTGTACGCATTAAATGAAATTATACATATCAGAGGTGACTTGGAATTTTAAGAGACAGAAATAACGAATTATGGTAGCCTTGCTCCGTGTGGATTCATTATTTACACGATAATATATACAGTGGGTGATGAAATTGTTAGAGCGACATGAATAAGTTGAGGATTTTACGATTTTAACTGTATTAGTCATAATTAGACTGCGGATGTTCATGCATTTATACCATCTCTTAACTTGGAAAAAGGAACTAAAGTAAAAGTTATAATAAAGTTTAATATTATTATGTTTAATACTATATATTCTGTTCCATTTTAATTTTTAGAAACTAGCACTAGCACTTCTAACTCGGAAGTTGTGAATTTTCATAAATTTCCACAGTCTAATAATCACATTAGCTACGTTTAATTTTTTTTGTGTATTTTTAGTGGACAATTATTAATTGAAAATTATCCAGCGTGAGAAGCTGGATTATTTTGATGTTATTTCCACAGAAATACTGAAAACGTATTTTTCGTACCGTGATTGTAATAATTTGATCAGCCACCATAGTGAGATAAAGGTAGTAAATTCTGTTGCAAAGGTAGAGAAGACTTCAGGGATCAAGCAACAGAAAGTATGATTAGATTTGTGGTTAGTTTTAGGGGAAATTTGGACGCCCAGACATCTCTCTTCCCATTCCCCCTGACCGTTTCTCTTTCGGGCGCTCAAACTCAAAGTCGTTCCTCTCTTGATCAAAGGGAAATTACCAAGATTCCAAGCGAACTGGGGCCTCAGTGGCGATACCACTTCCGTTGCAAGTAAAATTAGTGGAAATTCGAGTCAAACAGGTCTCCCCGCTACTCTGGAAAACCTGAATATATTACTGGTTACTTTACTCAAAGGAAAAGAAGACGAACGAACTGTAAAGACAGTTTGTTTATAGAATAAGTTTTAGACATAATGCACATATCATACATCTGTGCAATAGTATCAATGAATACCAAGGCTCAGGATACATTTGAATAAAATGTCTTTAAAATAACTGTAGGTGCTGGAATACGAACAGCAAAGTTTAGAAATAAATTATTTCATCTTGTAATACGTGCAAACTGTTTCTACGGATTGCTTCAAAACTAAGGGCAATAGCTTCCTTCAAAAAGTACTCCGGCATTTAAAACTGTCTTTTTTTCGAAATAACTCATATACCTAAACTAATTTAACAATGTTAAAAATTAGAAAAATATTTAAAATGTGAAATGTATGGCCACCATATTGGAACCATACTGAATTCCATATTGGTACAGCTGGTACTTCGCTACATATAATCTAGAATATTGATCACACACTTCCAGATATTACTCAAAGAAATAATACTGAAGAAACTATATCTCTCAATGTATACAGTTTCCTAGTACTATCTTCAATGAAAACATTTACAACACATCTACAAACACTGAATTGTATTTCCTATCACGTTCCACGGTGTCGTCCATTAATCTCAGTACACTTCCCATGCAGATATCACCACAAACATCTCGTAGTACACACGAGAAACATATTTCAACCACCAGCGACGATACGCAAACACCGATTAAAAACAGTGACGCTTAAGTTTCCTCCATTCGGCTGGAAACGGGGCCGCCGATTTCCAGAGCGCAAATAGAACGTCACGCGCACAGCACTCGATCCCGAGCGATTGCGGCTCGTCCGTCTGCGTTTTTTCAAAAGCCCAAGCTCCCGTCGATAACGTTAATGCAACTAACTTGTACGCGGCGGAATAAAAGAAGAAAAAAACCGCAACAGAGAAAAAAAAAAAGAAAAAAAGGTCGCCGCAATAGATAATAATTATTGTACGGTCGCGAAGGAAACGGAAGCTCGCGTGCGCCCCTGCGGAGGTGGATAAGGCAGGCCATGCTTCTCTCGCCCGCGATGCATGCACGCAGTTAACACAATAAGCCGTTGATAATGTTTATTTCCGAGCAGCGGGAGAAACGCGTGACGTACGTTAACCGAGCGCAAATCCTCCCTGGGCCTGATTATCGTCGTACGATCGCGTCGTCGCCGAATTTTCGCGTCGAAACTCCGCTTGGAAAGGCAGTCGTTCCCCAGCGAAAGTCTCGCTCGAGCCACGGTCACTTTAGTCCTCTTCCATTCCGTTCTTTACTCCTTTTTCAACCTCTGACCGCGTTTCACGAACGATTCGTTGCGCACGAAGCAAGAGAGTATCAGCCCCGAACCGGCCGCATTATTCATAGATCAGATGTAGATCCGTACATTTATAATGCACGAGCGTGACAGCTAATCAGCCACGTAAGGTACGTCATAAAACGTCGAGATAGTGCGGGAAAATGCACGGCCGGCCCACCAGGCCTTCTATAAGCTGCGCACAAGGCTAGAAAATTTTATGGGTAACCGAAGTAGCGGCTCGACGGGAATTGGAACGGTGATCTTTGAACGTTCCACTCGGAGATACGACGATTGCTCCACGTGGATTCGTATGCGTTTTCGATTCTACGCGGTCTGTAGTTGATTCGATCTTATTACCATTTGGCATAAATCATTTGAGATGAACCACGGTGTTAGATACATACAGGTTGTTGATAAAAATGTGGAATACTTTCACAGGGTGGATTATACATACGAAACTATTATAACAAGGGAAGGGTCATCACGGAAATGTAACACGCCGATTTTAACGCCGTTTGGTAGAGACAATATTTTCAGAAATATTTGACACGTATTTTTTTGTAGCTGCTGACATTCACAGGAGGTGAAAACAGCTCTCAAAGTCGTGGGTGAAATATATAATTTCTTTAATATCTGGCAAACTATTCGACCTAACAAAGATATTTGTCAACAAATATTGTGTTTTTTCTAATAATAAAAATAACTGCTGAAGTAGGGAGTCAATCTCAATAGAGCCACCCAATAGCATCACGAAAGATGCTTTCCAACAGTAAGGATAAAATTTCCCAGTACCTGAATCATCCAGGAAACCAGGAAAAAGAGGAAACCACAAATAAGATGCCGATTGAAGTATACAGACCCCGGCGTCTGTTCTTAGAAACGCTTCGAACGATCCCGAACAACCCAATCTATTGTATACATTTTCCAGAAACCATCTAAGATAACGATAACCGGCATGAATAATAACCGCATCGAAATATCGTACGGCCGCATCGTATCCCCTTGAAAATGAGTAACTCGCGGTCTTCCGAAGAGGGGCGAGTGAGATCGGCGTTTACAATTCAAATGGAGCAAAATCGTCGCACGAAGTATGCGCCCGATGAAATACATCGGCGCGTAATGGAAATACTTTGTGCCCGGTGTCGACGCCGTAGGTATGCAGCCGGTGGGAAAAGAAGAAAGTGGAAACTCGTTTCTTCTTCTTTGTCCTTTTTTTCCCACCACCACAGCCCCCGAGGGGTGGGTCGAAAGGTGGTGGGCCTCCTCTTCGTTTCTCGCCCGGAAACCGCAACTACAGTTAAGGGTAGAGAGGCGGGGGTGGTTATGGGTTACGGATACCATCGGATATTCCGATCTGCAGGCTTCCAGAGACTCTCTAGTAATGATCACAGCGTGAAAAACGCGGTAAGAGGACCGTACAATGTGGCGACATTGGTGTTCTCACCACATTACCTGGGAAACCTGTTACCTTTGCCCTGCCTTCGCTTCTTGGGGTGAAATTTCATAAGACTAGTTCGAAAGACATCGAATTCGAACTGGTGGGGTGTCGAAGCACCGCAGGGCGGGGGATTGAATAGCTTCCTTTGAAAGTTTCACGGGATTGGATTAGCATGACGCGGGGTTTTGCCGTGACACGGGACCTTCGCAAATTGACAGTCGTGAAAAAGTAATTAACCGGGTACGCACCAGAGGGGGAAACAAAGAAACGGTACATTCCGACGTCATTGTTCGTTCCAGACAAAGGGATCGTTGTTTTCGTTATGCAACCGCGGGTACCAGCCGGGATTTAACATAGTCATGTTTCAATGATCTTGTCCTTTTTTGTACAATATTTACTCATTGTTCGTTTGTACAGTTGGCTGCAATACGCGGAGGAGGTTCGTTACGAGACCTGGATAGGTCAGCGTGGACACATTCGTGTGCGATTTCTTTTCATCTTCTATTCCATCTTCCAGAATCTCCGGTTCAGCCTTTTGTCATTATATTCTCAGGCGCGTCTCTTTGTGGCGGAGCTTTCTTTACCGTGCGTTGTGACGCAATCCACTACTGCATAAGGACGACCTTTGGTTGACTTTTCTACTTCCTTTCGCGATCAATTTTAACATCTTTCGCTCTACCTAGTCCATTTCTCTGAAGAAATATTCATCTTGCCGTGTTATGGTACCCTGAATTTACTCATTTCTTTATTCTATACCAGTGTTCCGATACACTTTACAGTTTCTCTTGCCGTCCAACTTTTGGGGCGAATCGGATACTTCTCACTTTTTCAATTTTCGTTTAAAAAGAAAGAATGTTAAGTTTTAAAAATTTGTTCATTACTAATCTTCCAGTGAAATATGTACTAGTTACAAATCTATAATAAACAATTACC
Organism: Dufourea novaeangliae; assembly: GCF_001272555.1. Classification (NCBI taxonomy): domain Eukaryota; kingdom Metazoa; phylum Arthropoda; class Insecta; order Hymenoptera; family Halictidae; genus Dufourea; species Dufourea novaeangliae. The sequence continues at coordinate 214,006 of NW_015374062.1, read as the reverse complement.
GTTCTAAGCGTTGACTATTATTTTTTTCCTATAAAATCCAAAACGATCTAATTCGCCTTACCCTAACTGCACCATAATATTGGCTTGAAACAATCCGAACACGTTCCTGTAATATCCCAGCGTCTCGAATACTTATTTACCATTTGATCCGTCAAAGTTTCGCCACACCGTGACACAGATTTCCGGCGTTTCAAGCGGTGCTGTCGGACGGCCGCTCGAAAAGCGCGAAGTCGGATGCGACGAGGGCCATTGGGCGCTGTTTGCGACTAATTAGAAGACGCACGCAGCAGCGTCCGACTGCGGGGAGAACCGGCAAAGCAAACGTAGCAGAGAGGATCCCTAGTCTGCCCGGTCGTTTTACTTTCTTCCACGTACCTGACGGTGCACGCGCGTCCGCGTCGCTGTTTGCCGGGCTGTTTGCACAACTTCCAGCACGCGCGGCTGCCGGGATACTCGGGCCAAGCAAATTTGCCGAGCGTCACGTACGCGGCAGCGGCCGTGATTGTCGAAGATGACAGCGGACCTGGAGACTTGTTTCGACCTTTTTGTTTCTCCGCGACGGCGTCGACGTGCACCGACACACGCAGACGGCTCCTCCAGACGGTTTTTACGAGCGTTGCATGCAGATCCGCTGAATTCGAGGGAGCCGAAGCCGTGACCGAACGGTTTTACGAACCTCAAGACGAAGACTTATGGGGGTAATCGTCGGCGAATGGTATTTCGTTTTGTAATCTTTCAAGCATATCGTTGGAAGAAATAGGAGAAAAACGTGGGAATGTTGTTAAGGGGGAAGTAATTTTAACCATTTCGTGAACAGTTTAGTTTTTTTCTTTTCGAAAGTTCGCTGTTCGTCTGGGCGTCTGCAGTCGATGCTGAAAATGAGATCAATTTTTGTTTTCTCTCAGCAGGCACTTGTATTTCTTCAAACATCTCCTGTTGGAGGTGTTTGTTTCATTGAATACTGCGTGCTGTGAAAACGGGGTTCGGACAGAACAGTTCGGATAACAGAACGTTTGAATATTAAGGTATTCGGATAGGGGATGCTCTACTCTGCTTGCAATAAGTAGAAATGGTCACTAATGAGCAGACACACTACCCAGATGCTCTTCAATTACAAATGGTCCAGAAGATTCTCAAAATTGATTTTCTCGAGAACTAAGTCTAGTACAAAAAACATTTATTCCACAGTTTTGACTTATTTTTAGTACAACGAATCACCCCTTTCCGGCGTCGAACAAACATTTCGGCCGTACTCTGTGTACACGCCCATACAATGACGTACGTGATTCGTAAACGAAAGAGCGTTCAGTATTCAAATGTTGGCTAGCAACAGTGTGTTTCTGCACTCAGCGAGCGTATTTCGTCTCGAACGTGCCGCGGCGATAGGGATAAAATAGAAGACCGTCGATCTTTATACACCGATACATTCTTCGTTTTTCCGTTTAATTCCAAAGACCGACCGAATCTTCGAAAACCGTTAAATCAGAGCAAGGAATGTCTCCGAGAGCATGGCAAACAAAGACGCAAGACTCGGAGAAAGTATGCCGTAGTATGCCATCCAGCCACGAGGAGAATTTATCGAATTTCGTCGACACCTAACGTCGCCCTGAAATTCCGTTCGGTGTTTCACGGAAGCTGTTTCGCCACGGTCGACGATAAAAAGCGCGGATAGAATGGTGAGGGAGGGGGAGGAACAGCCGGAACGCTCGAATATACAAATATATCGAGCACAGGTAGAAGGATAAGGGGGGTGGTAATTTGCTTAATAGCGGGATATTATGATTTTCGAAAGATTATCGTGCGACAGCTCGTCCCAACGTTCTTATTATGCGCAATTACTTTCACACGTTTTCCAGCGCCGCGGGAAATTAAGTATTCATGACGCGTACGTCATTGGTAATCGGCCGCAGCGGCAGGTTCCAAAGAATTTCCCCACCACGACGCCGAGCCCGAGTTTCCACGCGCGTCCGCCAGCTAATTGCCGGCGTATAACGCCGCCGCCGCTGATAACACCGATACCGGGGCCCTCCTACCTGTGTTTCGACGTGCAATTTGCGAGCGCGTCGCGTACACGTAACGCGCGCCGCACGAGGCCACGCGATTTTTATCTACGGGTGAATAAGAAGGATTCCGAGGGGGAGCGAGGGGAAAAAGAGACGATGGGGACGGAAATGTGGCCGGGGAAAGTGGGGACAAAAACACGGAGAGCTGGAGGTGAATTATTAAAATCTGAATTTTTTTTTTCTGGCTTCGAGATGTATAGGATGTAGAAGTAATGACGTCGATTCATTAACATTCGTGCGGTGTTCGGGCAACTCGGTCTGAAGACAGGCAACAGATGAAATGAACGGGTTCTGTTTAGGTTTATTAATGGCAAACCATTTGCAATTAAATTTTAAATAAAAAAAAAACTGTTCAGTTGGCGCATAAGAAATGTTTTTCAGGAGTTCAAAAGGTATAGCCGAATATGTATGATGAAAGTGATCGATAGGACCCTCAAAGAAAACCCTTTCTGCTGACAATCAACCTGGTACACCTAGTACTAGGGTAGTTACAAGATGAAACGTAATTTATAGTTCAAGTTTCATTTTTTTTTCTCATCAACATTTCACCCTCATTAAAATCCGGTTACGGTTAAAAAATCCTCCCGTATTTCACCGTCAAGGTTGATAGATTTTAATTCACAGAGTAATCATGTAACAATTCCCCGCGCAGTGCACGAGGATTAAAGACCGCTTTATTTCTTCATTATTTCACGGTAATTTCGTTCTATGGTTGTGAAAGAATATACAGTGTTCTTGAAGGAAAGAGTAAAAGCCCGAATTGGGAAAAGAATACAGAATAAATGAGGGTGGCCAGGGAAAAGAGAGGCAAAAAAGAGAATAGAAGGGGGTGGTGGGGGTTGGACGACGGAAAAAAATGGATAGGGCGAAGAATAGTGGTTACGGGGAACCATAACCTGGCCGTTAGAGGCACACAAAGAAGAAGTGGACGTAGTTCGGCGGGCAAGTTGATGGCGTGGCACGGGATCCACGGGAGAAAGGTAAGAAATGACAGGGTTGCCGTTCGATGCGTGAACGCCGTATAGTCACGCGAACATGCGCGCGAGCGCTTACGCAATTCGGCGAACTCGTCTCTGCTCAGTGAACATTCGCACAGGGGTTGCAAGTTTACGCAGCTCGTTCGCTAAAACAGTCGCTGGTTGGGGGTGATTTCTGCCGGTTCCGTCCACCACCCTTCGCGTCCTGAAACTCATCGACCACTGGCGCTCGTCACGAAACCAACCCTTTCCAACCACCCCCCCCTCGACCGCAAACCGAGAATTCTTCGGTCGGACTTCGACACGCGTGGAATTGTTTCCGCGTTACGTAACCACGTTTTTTTTTTGTTTTCGCAACTCGAGGCGATTTTTTGCCGTTGAATTATTCATCGAGAATATTTTTAGCCGGCACGCTGCTCCCTGGTTGTCGAGATTAACGCGAGATTAATCGTGGAAGTAGCGAGGAGACATTCGGGGCTGTGGAACTGTTAGGTTCTTCGTAATGGTTTGGATGTTGGTGATCCTTTTATTTATGTACTGATTACTAGACTGCGGATTCTATACGTTTATCGTAAATGGGCGTCTGCAAGGAATAATACAGTAAAGTTTTCTTAATGATTGGTATGCAGTTTACTCTACTTTGGACTCAAAAAATCCTTTAACCCTCGAAGATGATCTGGGACTGACACGGCAGAGGAATGCAGGGTTATTTTGACCCATAGAAATTCCATTGTACGCGGGTTTGAAGAGGGAATTATGCATAAAATTTGATGTATATCTTCAAGGTACCCGATTTTCTACGAGTCTCACCTATTTGCAATTCGGAACAGCTCCAACATAGAATTTTTAGTTCAGAGTATATTTACGAAATAACAGCGAATTATTCATCGGTGCACCTGATGTCAAGAGATAACCAGAATTAATCAACGAAACTTTCTCATCCAGCGATTCCCCGCGAACTAACGGACTCTCTGTGAACGCAGTAAAGACCAGCCGCAATAACGACAAGAGAAGGCAATAACCGTGATTAGGCGCGAACATCGTAGCCAGCGACCCGATGAATCTTTTATTTCTATTCATCAGAGTTAACGGGCGTGTGTTTTAGTTAGAATCGGCACGGTGCACGCTGGCCCACGTAAAGCATTGTGCCCGGTACGCGAGGGTAAAGCTGCCTCATTAATAAGTCAATGCTCATAATGTACGTGGGCTAAGTGGAGCATTAAACATGCGTGGGCCGATTCAACCGATCGGTTGCGAAAGAACGAGCTTCGTGTTTCTCTCATGGCTGGTTATTCGACTCGAAACGGATTACTAATGCTCACGGATTAGCGTTTATCGATTATAATTCGGCCGATACGCTGTACAATCAGAACAAACAGTTTTTATGGATATTTTACTGTGTACTGTACGGTGAAATTTTTAGTGTACCGACTGACAAATTGATTAACACAAACGTTTCTCCCTTCGTTTCTCTGTCTTACTTACTTTCCAGTCGTTACAGTCTCGATCGACGAAATTATACTTCGATCCTGACCACCTATATTCCGTGAGAGAAAAGTTTGACGAAAAACTGTCCACACCACATTTGCATCGTCATCGCGTTCGTCCCGTTGGTCCATCGATTCCAGATGAAAGTGCTAGTTTGCTCCAGTTTTGAGGGGAGTATTTTTAAATTTTGACGGGGGAATACTGATAGAAAATAGTGGATATATCATCAATCGGACAAAATTCAATAGAGCTGTTTGGTATTATTAACCCCTTGCCTAACGATTTTTTTTTCACAACTGCAGTCTCTAGAATTCCTTTATCGTTAATAATCTCCTAGAAACAAAAGGAATTCTATTCCTTTGTTCCCTCTTCTATATTTGTGAGTGTACATTTACTTATTAATACTAGCGAAATAGTATTTCATTTTGGTTCAAAGAACACGAATAATGCTCATGCTTCTTCAATCCTTAAATATTCTAAAAATATTCATGCAGTTCCACAAATCCCACCTCACTGCTTCGATATAACATACACTCCAGTAATCCTGAAAATCATACGAAACGAAGTTATTCCGATTGGTTCCAGGACAACTGATCATCCTCCTTCCAGTTGCACCAGGAATATTCAGCTCGACCCATACGTCTCATCCACCTCGTACGCACAGTAGCATGTCTCTCCTCGAATCGAAACCAGACAGAATTCGCAAGGTAAGATCTCCGATTCCTCCGAAGACTGCAGCCGGTGCAGTAGCTATCCCAGCGGGTGCACGAACGGAGCGAAATTTCCCAAAGGTGGCGGAACGCAGCCAGTTCAATCCTGGCGCGTAATACGCCGAAATAATTTAACGGGGGCCCAGGGTATTGAGCGTAAAAAAGGTATCCAGACTGGCCGGCGCGGCTATAAAACGCAGCACGCGCTTCTTTCTCTCTCTTTCCCCTATCCTCGACGGAGGTTTAAGTATTACCTCTGCACGCCCGGCCAGATATAAGCCATCGGTTACACGCACGGATACTCCGGGACCGCTCGATGTACTTTGGATTTAAATGGTCCCGACCATATCCTGTATTCACGACGGATTTATTATTGAGAAGCACGGATTACTTTCAAGAGATAGCGGGCCGGCCACGCGGAGCGAAAGGAAGAGAGAGAAGCTGGGTATATCACGGCACGCTTTATTTACGAGCAGAAAAATGCAGACACGAGGTATGACCATCGGAGCACGCCCTCCCCCTCTGTGCGCGATCGTCTATACCATTTCTCTTTTGCCATGGACCTCTCTCTTTCCCCCCTTATCGTTCCCTCGTCCTTCATTTGCCTAAAAGACCCCTTTGTCCACTCGTCTTCATCTCGCTTCACTCGAAAAATCCCGCCACGTTTCAAGTTGTCCCCCAGGGTTCTGGTGTACCCTTTCTGTGTATACCGATTACTGTTAGGCTGATAGAGCAGGTGGGGGCTGAAATGCGGTACTTCAAGAATGGTCATTGTAAAGGGTTTCACATGATGTTGCATAAAACTACGGTGCCTGGGGAGTTTTGAGTATAATACTGAAATTTTGGACTTGCCAAAAGATGTAATTTTGTGACTATGGTTTTAGAGACGTTTTCGTTTATTCTACCCAATTGTACGCATATATCTGCAAAACTGAGTGGAAATATAAAACAGTACCATAAATAAATAACTTTTTGAATGTCTAATTCATTTGCCTTCGTTACTAGACTGAGAACTTTATGTACCTAAGGAAACTGAACGGTTGATAAAATATTCGTTTAAACAAATGACTTCTAAGTGAAACATGAGATGCAAATTAATAGTTACCCAACAGTGATTCAATCTGACAAGACCAGACCAAAAAGGTCGCAAACAAATGGTCCATTAAATTTCAATTTCCAACAATCAACCCACCACTCTTCTCAGCTCTGACACTACCAATCAGTACCTACACGGAGAGTCCTTAACACACAGGCGCCTCCAGTTGAATCGAGGCTGCCTAACCCAGACCGCTATCTGGATTCCTCCGTCAGGACGTGAAAGTGGGCACATCAGGAAACAAAAGGAGCATTATTCGAGACAGGCTAGAGACATCGCAGACAGCGTGAAATACGTGGCAGCTACACGGTGATAGATAGCCTCGAGCACCATTAACACCAGGTTGGACCGATGGGACAGGCAGAAGGAAAAATCTGTTTACACCTTTTGTTGTTTCTCCTTGCTGTTCCGTGTAAAAGGTTGACTTTCTACGATAACGAGCTGAGAACGTCGCTAATCGATGGTCGTAAAGACAGTGCCCCATTCAAGAAACTATGCGTATAGCTTTCTAACTGTCTAGGGTACGCTCGAATTATTCCAAAAGTAGAATAATAATTTATAAAATTCCGTGGAGTTAAGCAATTTGCTCTGAACGAAACTTGGGAAGAATTTTCAAATTTTTCGTTGGGTGATGATGACTCTACAGAATATATTATCAAGACCAGACGCATTACACAGCTAAAAACTGGCCGTCGAGATTGATGGTTAACCGTCGTCAAAGTCAGACGCACGTATCAGGTCTTCCGTATTTCCGATACTGGGGCAATCGCCCGGGGACTACGCCAATTTTCCGTGCCATTCAGCGTCGCCGGACTTAAATGCAAATTTTTTTCCTGGGAACCGTGTCGCACACTCTTCCGTCACGCGTGTTGGCCGAATGAAATTTTTGTCCGCGGAAATATTCGGCCCCAAATTGACTTTTTAATGGCCGCAAAAAAGGGGACATTTCGGGCGTAGAAAAAAGACCGATCGTTCTATCACCGAGACGGTCGGCACCGAAATTTGCCCGGGAAACAATTTCTCCGTTTGAAATATGTTACCTCGCGGTGTAATTTATGTCGCTAAAAATGAAGGCGCCTCGAATACTGCGTCTTCCGTGGGGTAGAAGTAGCCAATAAGAACATCGGTGGACCGGTTGATTGGTTTCCAAACCGACCAATTATCTTCCAGCCGGCGATAAATAATCCCCGGGTTGATACTCTCCGCCCTATTTCATCTTTTCCAGCGTCGTTCCCGCTCGTCGGAGTCCTAAACATTGCTCGCTCTTCATCATCCACCTACGAGGAGCCTATTCTGGCTGGCCGGCGGACGGGTACATCGTGTGACCATTTGTAAAGGGACAAACGAAATAAAAGGGACACGATGTCAGGCAGCTAAAGACCCGAAGATTTCGAGTGTAATGCCATTAGGACCCCGTGTCGTGACGGGTTCCTTGGATCTACTTCGTTCGCGACTACCCTCGGCCCAAGGTTCAATAAAACATAAACGACCGTTTTGTTAGAACCAAATAATTGGTTCCTTCTGTTGTGACAATTATAGCGTTTTAACAGTCCATTTCTCATTCCAGAATTTCGGACTAACCTAGACATACATTTATGAAGAGATGTATCCAGCTGGCCTTGTATCTATCTTCTCGAAGCACGTTAATCTCGAGGCAATTAAGATCCAGCTGCAGATAACATAACAGATCATTACATTATATATCTTAATTGCATAGCGGAGCATAATTTGCATACTATTATCTCGGGTTAAGAGGCACCGGACAGGTGACTCGTCTCGCTAGGAAGCAAAGTGACATACCCGATATTTTCATGCATATATTCCCCACGATTCTTTCTTATCGTCTTCCGAATTCCAAATGTTTGTACATCATCAAACCCTTAACATCCTAGACAAAGTCTCAATAGACCACAGCAAACACCAACGATCAATACAAAGACCAGCTATCTCCTAATCCCATCAGAACAACCTGAACCAGGTATACCGCCACGTTCCCTTGAACCTGGAAGTGGATTCCGTCGAGCAGATGCCACACCTGCACCGTCACGACGCGACCGTATGGCTAGGGCACGAGACCAGGCCCGATGCACTTCCGTTTTTTCGTGGGAGGCGCCTAGGAGGCGTCCATAAATCCTCTCGCACCGACAGACTCTATAAATATTTGGACCCCAACCCGGTCTCTGCTATCCACTCTCGGCATCCTCGTGTCGGGGTTGCAGTCGAGAGGCTGCCGTGGAATACCGACGGGGAGGAAGGAGGGGTGGAGGGTGGGGCGGAGGAGGATCCGTTGAATACCCGAGGAACACTTCAACCCTCTCGGTTCTGGGCTTAATTAAGCCGTCAGAACTAACGCGTGGCATTCGAACACGTGGCTATGTCAGATTTCGGTGTAGCAGTCCGGCTGCGCCAAAATCGTGCAAGCCCGGCCCGTCGCCGTTAAATCGAGAGGCATCTGTTTCCGGATTCGCGGCGCGTACAACGGCCCCGACTTCCTCCGGCCTCTAATCGTTCGAATTTCCTCCTTTTTCCAGAGTCTCGGTCCGCTTGTATCTGGGTTACGAACGCCACGTCCCTGGTTCACGCTCGGAATTAATTAAACCGTCACCAGCAGCTAGGACAACGCCGCGCCCCCTACGTGTACCTCGTTGCTACGGGATTACAGGTAAACCCTCGCCACACATGGAGACGTGTGTCCGAGAACGGAAGTTGCCTGGAGGGTACGGAACCGAGTCGTCCATCCTGCGTATGCGGTCGACTTTCCTACGAGTTGGCTGGTTTTTGGGAAAGCCTGCGTTTGAGTGGTGGACACCGAAAATTCCGGATGGAGCTGTTACGCTTGGAGACGTTGGAGATTTGTAGTCTAATTTCCATTTCGACGGTACAGGGATTTAGAGGTGATATATTTGTAGGATTTTCTAGCCGAGGATTTGGATGACTTTTGGGTCAAGTCTGTTAACTACATGTCTATTCTGTTAATTTGGAAGAATTGTTAAAGTTGTATTATCGTGTGCGATGATTATCATCGGAAAATTGTATTTTCAAATTATCCAAGTCAGAGTCCGAATTTCTCTCTACAATCGATTGAATCGAGTAGCCACTTTTCTTAGACGTTACAGCTATCAGTGATCCCCTAGAACTACTTCGTGCAGCAATAAACCCATCTCAAACTCGACGCCTCGTTACGCCACGTCAGAATTTTCGGTGAAACGACCTCCATTCGATCGACGTACCATGTCCCAGAAGTTTTCTCATTCATCCGCGGTGTCTCCTATCATCTCACAAGGGGCGTTATTGATAAGGGGACGAATGGTGGTTGCGTGTCTTCGTGACGAAAACGCCTCGGAATGCCATCGATTGGTCTCCAGAGGGCGAGCACCTCTCGCTGGGAACCGAACGACTTGCGTATTATTTATTTAATGGGCTACAACAAACAGCCCGGTAATTTTTGTTCCGTTCGTGAAAGCGGCGGAAATGTGGTGGTAGTGGCTGAAACGAGCCTCGAAAACGAGGGGCGACGTACGTTGAAATTTTTATCGCAACGCCCTTCCGATGTATGCAAGCCGTGTATGCCCAGGGCTTCACGTTGCCACGCTAAAATGTGGAGCTCAACTCTGTCGACGTCTGAAGGTCAGATATCTCTATTGGACGTTTACCTTCCCACCTTGAGTGAGTGTAATTTGAGTGATTCTATTAGTGATAATCCGATAAACTCTTCAATCATTACTGCCGGTACTGGGTCAATGTTTGAACATTTTTTAGAATTTTATGGAATAGATTTATAGAAGTTTAATACCTACTCTCCACTCTGTGGTTCGTCTAGTAAGAAAACCATCCATAAACGGAATTTAAATCCATACTTCTGATCACCTTAGCTGATTTAAGACCACAGAAAAGGACCATAGAAATATGTTTATCCTCCTCATTTTCACTTCAATCGCTATTCCGTCGGATTTCCAACTGGATTTCCGCGTGCCATAAACTTCCCCACATTCCCTACCCGCAGATGTAATAAAACTATGTAATCAGTAACAGAGGATTAATTGGGATGGGGGTAGTTCTAGTTACACGAAAATCGGGATTAACAGGGTTTCACGGTAGTTTGGATATTAGCATTTCCCACAGGGTACGGAAATTTTGAGTTTGATTTACTGCGGAATCCTAGAGCGAGTTATTCCGATGTGTGTTCAGCTTATTTTGCAACGTAGCTGTGGCTAAATCCCTCTCCCTCCTCCCCTGTTCACAATCATACGTGAGCTTCTTTGCAATTCCAGCGAGTCGAGAGATGAGGAAGATGAGAATGACATTTATCTGGTCATTCTCATTGTGGTATAACGAACAGACGACGGGAAATAAATTGCCTCGAAAGAATGTCGTACAACGGAACACGTCTGTCGGCCGATTTTATAACGATGACACGGTTATATAAAATGCAAACTATAGAGGGCAGGCTGAACGTCGTGTCACGAAGGTAGTAACACGTTTTCGATAGCTTATGCAAGGGAGTTCCCGCCCGAACCTCATTTGAAAGTTTGATTAAAATTTCTGTCGGCCCGGCTCTGTAATAGACAAACTTTTCGAGCCTCGCGGAGTTTTATGCACGGGCCGCGACGATTCTATAAAGCGTAAGAGCGGCCTTGCGACCATGCATACATTTCATTCGGTACGAATCGAATAAACGAAAGTTCGTTAGAAATAATCGATGTACCTTTGCATCGACTACATCCACGATTGTGTTGTTGTTATAAATCGTAAGTTTTGCGACATTTTTAGGACTTGCATTTAACCTTGCTGCTCTCCTCGAGTCTATACTTCCGGTGTTCTTGAAAAGAAAACGGACTGCAAGATATTCTGAATTTAAATTATATCGTCGGGTTATTAAAACAGTTACCTGCTGCCAATTTATCCTAGTGATTCCTAAACATTTTTCTACAAAAATACCAAAAAATTTATAGATTAGGTTAATCGAAAAATTAAAAGTCATACCACTTCGAGAGACTTCAAGTTTCCGTAGAACAACGCAGTATGGTCCCAGACTCTTTTTCCCTTTAATAAGAAATCCCACGACGGTGCCGAGCGGTTCGCAGAGATTCAGTTGCCGGCTCGGTAGAGCTCGGCCCCTTTTTCGTCGGGGAGGAGAACAGACTTCGGGTAAAAAGTTATCTTGGCCGGGTATCCGCGGAAGTTCCCCGGAATCGTCCGATTACCGCAAAATGTATTAGGGGTAATTAAAATGTCTGAGGCGCGTCAGCCACCGGCGAAACGCGGAGGAAGCGTCAGCTGCGGCAACGAAGCCACGGCGGCTGCGGTGTAATTTACTCAAAGAGAAACGTTCGCTCGCCACTTCGTCACGAGCGACGCGATTAAGCGCTCCGTTCGGGAACCGTTTTGCGTATTAATGGGATTGATTAATTGCTTGAAAACAGAGTTTCCGAGAATAAGACCAACGGGAAGACTTGGACGTTCGCGATCGTTACTTTTAACGGTATTTTGCATGTACTTGCACATGTGCTTGGAAGTATTGAAATTCTTATCGAGTATGCGGTAAATATTACAAGGCATTACGAAATGGCTGAAAGTTTGATATAAATATTGTTTAGAGAATATTAAAACTTGATGAACAACGTTTACACTAGTATAAACTAATAAAAGTAGCGTGAAAAATGTAATTAACACCATTTATGGAAAATGGACTCATACGTCAAAACACTATTTCGAGGGAATCGACTTTAAAGTTTTTATTAGAGTATGTCCTGTTCATTCTGCTTTTATTACAATACGTCCTTTAAACGTTCTGAACACAGAGGTTAGTTTATAAATTAAACCTGAAAATAATTTCATAATTCATAAGCAACCAATTCTGATCTTACAAATTAGCCTATAAAAGTCTGAGTTTTCAATAAATATCTGTAATCTACCCGTAAATAATCAATTCCCAATATTCTATACCAGTCATGTGAACGTGATTTCAAGAAATAGGGTTGCAAATGTTCTATTAGATCTCTAATGTACCACCTTTAAAATGCCTTTTCCTAAAAATTAGAATATTATTCGGAACATTGCCCTGAATTTTTATTTACTCCATATTGCCGTTCAATCAACATGACTGAAACGTAACCTATATACCAGTAATCATTGACAGCGATAAACCAGATATTAACAAAGGGAACCAGTGTACCTTCACTCCTCGTCTAATTGGAATAAAATTCCTACCGTCTCTCGACGTCTAGCATCCGTGATTAGCGTAGCAGCTTGTTATCGCCGGGCTCGACAGGCGTTCTCTGGGCGAATCAATTAACAGGAGGACGCCGAATTGGCAACGCGCCTGGCAATTATCGCGTCCCGACGCGCATTGTGCGTGTCTCGACCGCGGGCCATCGCGACGGAACGAAATTTTGCCTCCGGGACCGACGAAGTTTGCGGGCTGACTGGCCGCCGATCCCTGGAACTGTGTTAATTTATCAGTAGAATGCGACAAGAGATGCGTAACCGTCCAATATCCCGTGAAACGAGCCTAGAGTTAAGGGTTCAATGAATTGTAACCATAGAATTAAAAACAAAAATACAAAAATTGTTCAAATTCCTGTAGATTTTGTGAAGGTAGCGGAAACTATTTTATTAATAATATCATCTTCGACAATCTATTCTTGATACTATACTAACCTTCAACCTAATTTTATCATTCACTTATTATAATTTTCCTAAGAACACAGAAGTGAAGGTATGAAACCTGAATATCTCGAAGTAATTCTTGAAAGATACATTTAGCTGTTCTCTCTCATCTTGCAACATATCTCACTATTTAGAAACTTGGATGAAGTTTTACAAAGTTAGATTACGAATTTAAATGGAAATTTACATGCCTAATGCACGTGTATGATGAAGTCAAATCTGCGTACGTCGCATCGTGAACTATAACACAGGTTAAGTAGGATTAGTAGAATATTATTCTTCAGCTGTCTACTGAGGCGTTGAATACATATCGAATTCTGATAGATAGATAATAAGCAAATTATGATCTTTGTTTAGAATTTCTATTCGTAAAAGTAGAGTGCAATGCATCGACGCACAGCCATCTAAAGTCAACCCTCGAAATCTGTGTTTCGTGGTAGGGTGTGATTTGTTTCCTCTCGCGAAGCTTGGAATTGTTACTAGGACCGGTCTAGTGAGTCGCGACGTGGAAGTTTAAACGCAGTTAACCGAGGGATTATACTGCAATTGGGAGTAAATGAAAAAGTTAACGCGGTAATTGGAACTCCACTGACGAACCTCGGAACGCCGCGCCGTCGCGTTCCCTGGTGCACGGGGCTGGAGAATCACTCTTCATCCTAATCGAATTAAACAAACGTTCCCCGTTCGCAGAATTGCACGGGAAACTTTTGTTTTTCCGCCGTGTAAACGGTTTTAACAATGTTCGGCTGGTCTACAGAGTATTCCAGGACGACATGTACAATCGTGCTTGGCATCATTCTGTATTCGCGGATAAAGAAGAAGTGCAAAGCGAAGCTTTGTTTTTAAAGAAACTGTCTGAAAATTGGCCTGAATTAAATTTGCAGAATAAGAAGAGTTTCCAGAAATAAATAAAGTTCGTAAAATTAAGTTCTGGGTATTAGAATGGAATTATCTATTGTAGATTTAAACAATAGACGTTTAGAATGTTTTTAAACAAAAATTATGTGCTTGCCATTATAACAGGGACTTTCGACACCGATGACATTTGGTAATACAGACTCCTCTCGATTATTGTCTGGCTTATTCTACACGATTATTGTCCCGGCGCGGACCCGAGTTCGGGACGATAATCGAGAGGATTCTCTACATTACTATCGCTATATTTAACCTCTCACACTTTCCGAAATATTACAGTTAACTTCTTTCATTTATATTGTAATATTCCTATTCATCGAAACAACATCAGTTGTCAATGTACCTATCAAAAAATATTTATGGGAGAAACTGAAATAAAATGTAACATTAAGACCACCTAAATAAATTGAACAAATCCCAGATTAATTACAAGAAAAACTTAACAACCAACCTTCGGTCTGGAAGTCGTTATTCGCTGCGTATAAATGTTATCGACAAAAATCGATAAGTCCATGATTAAGCCCCAGGATTGCCGAGATTAGTTTCATTATTGTTTCACTCGATTAAGAGGCCGCGTTCCCGTGGATCGCCGGTCTGCATCATCGTAAAAAGTAACCAATCTTCGTGCACCACAGGGTACACGACTTTCCGGTTCTATCGTTGGTGTAAGAGAGAGACAGTGAGTATCGAACGGTGAATCTCGATCGATCGATGGCGCAGAGAGCGCCTCGTCGCTTAACCAGATTATTCACGGTCCACCAATGAAAAGGGGCCAATGAAATTGCGATAAAGCCGAAATTGTGAGCTCGCGAACCGAAAGAGGAACGAGGATGGTTGGACTGCCGGTGGCACGAGAGGGGGATGGGTGATCAGGCAGGCAGCAAATATCGCCGGACGACTTTCATTTTCAGCACACTAATTATTCACCTGGCCCCGGCGTTCGTTCGTTTGTTTCTGCCGCGTTCGCAAATAAAAGCGCGAGCCGAAATGGATGCGCTGCCCGCGACGAAATCGCGGACGCGCCATGGCACGTTGGAAACCTCTGGGGGTGGAGAAACAGCGGACTACCCTTGGCTCGTCCAGTGAACTCCAAATTAATAATAATAGTACCGTAATATCGAGTGTACAGGAAAGTTACCGTCGCATCGATGTTGAAAATATTTATTAAATGTCCAGTAATTAGCGCGTTACCGATCGAACGAATTATTGGATCTTCTCGGAAGCTTTAATATGATTTACGTTATCCTCTCTAACGAAGTATAATTTCCGGAAATAACCATGTATTCACGGATATTTATTGTACCGATTCCATTTCTGTGTTATCCAATACCATAGTATCTTCCATTTCTATAATAGATAATACTGAGTTCTGTCTATTGACATTGTGGACCTATGTGGGGGTGGAGTCAACATTCAATTCTACCAGAATCAGAGAGTATTTCGAGCGATCTACAATACTGGAAATATATATTCCGTCTGAATAGTGACTTAAAAAGAACAAATAGATCGGTTTAATATTGACATTTTCGACTGAAAAATTACAAGATGCAACATTGTATATCAGTCTCATAATTTTTAAGTAACAATTTAAGGCTCCAGGCGTTAAAGGGTTAATAAGTATTAAATTAATTATTAGTACTCTTCCCAATAACAGGAACTTAATCTGAAAAACTTACGAAATTAAAAATGCAACGGCTTCGAGTGCATCCAACCGACGTCATCGATGCAATTGCCAGAATTATCAGCATTCAGGATAGAAAAAAAACAAGACATGGAATCTATCGCTTTGAATGAGTCCGCGATGTACTAACTTACACGAACCACCACCTGTCCATTGCAAGCCGATACAGCGACAAAAGTTCCTTTTCCCCGGGTCGAGGGCGATTTGTCTAATTAAATCAGCGGGCGTGGATGTCGGAAGGAGGGGGGCGGCGGTTGTGCCATACGAAATTGCGATGGGGTCGAGCAAAGGGGGTATGGATTAATGGCTTGGCCGGTGATATGTTCGGCCGTGCGCGGCTAGGCACTGGCTACACACGGTTAAAAGCGATAATTTCCTCGTAATCCCGAAACGTCCTCTCGTTATTATTAATTGGTCGCTGTCAGTTCAGCGGTCCGTGTCAGGGCGACGTATTGCCACATTTTCTCCGGCGGCCACCCCCGTTTCGCGCACACGCGCGAAAATTTGTCTGGATCGTCTCGCTCGTTAACGGCCCGGAGAAAGCTGAGATCGGGTGGGCATCGAGCGCGACCCGACACCCGACCGTGTTATCACGGCCGAATTGCTTTATCAACCGACACGCTGACCGATTATTTATGGTCGTCGGGGAAGTCAAGGTTACGCGGAGTTGTACGATCGCGTCGATTAATGGGCCGCGATGTGTTCCGGTGTCGGTGATATAATAATAACGAGAGAGGTAATGTGACAGGGAATCGATTTTGAAATGAAAGTGGTCCTCACGAGCATGGATTTGTTGTAAATAATGTCTAGTCTACTGTAAAGAAGCATCAAGTGTGAGTCTAGTCTTCCTATTTTCCTATATTAAATAATTGATTTAAAGAAAAATGTTTCTCAATGTAATTTAGTAACTTTACTTATACTTGCTTTGCAGTTTATATAATTTACGAGTTTCCTTTGTAATAATTGATTCTTCTCAAAATATAATGACACAAGATTTACAGAGTTCCTCAGTTA
The DNA here is from genome assembly GCF_001272555.1 of Dufourea novaeangliae. Taxonomy (NCBI): domain Eukaryota; kingdom Metazoa; phylum Arthropoda; class Insecta; order Hymenoptera; family Halictidae; genus Dufourea; species Dufourea novaeangliae. Next base: position 197,393 of record NW_015374062.1, on the reverse strand, counting down.
TCAATAGGGCTTGTTAATTATTCTTGGATTCGAAGACAGAGGAATGATGAGATGATATTTTATTGCACCCGAGAAGAATCAATTTCAGTGACTTAGTTATGGTTTCGATACAATGGCTCGTGTTATGTCGTGCGTTCGAGTTAACTTCTGTTAAACATTGCGGCTGATAACGGGACACAAACTGGCGTCTGGGAATGGTTTCATAGGTTTCAGGACAATTCAGAACAATAATCGATACAACGAACCGTGTTCTAAACAGCGACTTTCACGTCTGGCAGCTTGTACCGTGAACAAAGGAGTTACGTGTTCCTTTCACCGCCGCACGTCTGTTTAATTCATCCTGCAGTAACATTTACCGATGCTTAATTGAAATCGGCAGTTTCGAACGCTCGTGCAACCCACCCAGACAATGGCCACTTCGCAATCTATTATCTGATGTCGACGAAAAAAATGGGAAATCTAATACCGATCTTACGTTATTGATGGTGCATTCGAATGTTTCTTGACTTGTGTGTCGATGTTGCAAGATGGAGACCCGAGTCTCTGGGTCTTTGAATTCTTGGATTCTGGAAATCGAGAACTTTTGAATTCATGAATTCTTGAATCCTCGTATCCTTGAATTATTGAATTCTTGAATTATCAAATTCTTGAATCCTTAAATACCTGAAATATCAAATTCTTACATCATCGAATTCTCGAATTCCCGAATTTTTGAATCCTCGAATCGTTGAATTTTTGAATTCCTGATTCCTTGAGTTCGCGAATTCTTGAATCTTCGATTTCTTGAATTATGTCCGAATCCTCGAATTCTTGAATCTTTGAATCTCTTCTAAGATGGTAAACCCAGTAAACCCAAAGTTTAGAGCTGAAAGGCTCAGAAATCAACAGGGCTAATACTGGAATAGATTTCGCGGTGCAACGAAAGAAGCATAATTCACCGTAAGGGATAAATCGGATCGCGTGATCATACGGCCAAAGTCCGCGCCGGAACGTCAATTACGTTGCATGTAAATATTCCATCCATCGTGTAATTGAGCGGAGAACAAGATACTCTTACGATACACGGTGACAGGCGAAGTCTGCGGCCAGACACAGACACTTTATCGTCCTGCCTCGAGCACCAATACCACCCTCGACTTCTGTTCCATCGCGTCGAAGTGTTCGAAAGGCATTCGCGCGCTTCGGCGAACCGGTGGTCGACGAAACCGCAACATAAATGAACGCGGTCGTTCGCAACGGCCGCGGAACCGCTCGAAAAACACGCTCGGTCAGAAAAAAACACGACGATTCACCGCGGTGAAACCCAGAACACACGTCTCGCACTTAATTCCTGTATTGTTCTCATTGATGTGAAATTCCTTTCGATCGCAACAATAAAACTGCCACCAAAAATCGTAAAATGTGAATGTATCAAGAACCAACGTATTTAAAATGGTATTCGAGTTTTATTGCACTGCTTCAGGATCATTATTCATAGGAATTTCTCCTCTAGAGTCTTTCATTTTATGAAATTCTAAACCGATGTATAAAGTAATCAATTCTAGATCTAGATTGTGGAGCTTTGGTAATTTATGTTCGTAAGACCGTGAGCTTATAACACGTAATCTCTAGTTGCGTAAGTCTGCAGAATTCTGCTTATTTCATGAATATTCTAATGAACGCCTCAAGATGTTAGTCTATTAACATGTACACGATCATTGATCGGTAACGCCCCACACCTAACGAAAATAAATCTATCGCGCAGAGAGCAGTCCAAACAGACTAAATCACTGGCAACATTTTCCCTGAAATCTAATAAAAGATGAAAGAAGAGACAGAAGAAAAACTAAAGTTTCTATAATGCTAGATCTATCTCTATCTTCCCCTCAAATATCGCGTCTTACCATACTCAGAAAAGATGTTCTATGGATCAACGTTGCTGGATCACTTACCTGCAACAGAAAAAGAAAAGAATTCATTAAAGATCTAAGTCTTCAATCATGAATAATCGCAGATTCATTAAGACTTCTCTTAGTACGCGTATCCCTTTCGCCGAAAACGCATTCGTCATCGTGACGGAGGGGTCCGTTCGAGTCCACCGGGCCGAAAACAGCGAAGCCTTCGTTTCGAACAGAAAAAACAAGCTTCCATTTGCATTCGGCTCGAGGAGCGGAGAGCCACACGGGCTTAATTAACCGGCGAAGCGATGAAGACACGTTCGTACATCCGTTATATTTTCGGGGGCCTCCTCCCACCGGTCGGGCTACAACTCGTCTATTGTTCCTACGGGGCTAAACGGGCCATTATCATTATTCATAAACGACGTGGGTTTGTTCGGTTAACAGCCCAGGGAGGTAACGGCCCATGTACGTGCATTCGCTAACGCGGAACTCGCCACGGAACTGTCCTGATTCCGGCCGCAATCCCCGAGAAGCCTTGCTCTACAATGTTCACTCGTTCCCAGGTCTGGGTTTAGGGTTCTGCATGATGAAAAGGATACCAAAAGGGACGATGAAGCGTTAACCATCGAATTTACATATTTCAGAAACATCAATATCTATCGAAGTATTTGTATCATATTCAGGGTGATTTTTGATACCTCTAACAGATTGCATCCCTGGAAGATTAAGTGTCTTCGTCCTTGCATCGGATAGCACCTCGGGTAAAATTATATTGTAGTGGAGTCGTTTAAAGTAAATACACAAATTCGATTATTGTAGCGTCAGATAGTATCTACGTTCAGGTACAACGAACTTATGGGATCCGGGTATACCGTTTCTCTTGGTTATTCATGAACGAAACGAAGGAAGTTGTGTTCTGGGCCACTGACACACTAGTGACCAATTTCAGTGGATTGTTCAACTCTGCATCGAATGTATTCCACCGTGCTTATTAAACCATTTTCAGAGATATACACGTACTATTTTTGGTTGATCATGTAGGAGGAATACTGTGAATACTATTTCCATATCAAACGTCGAGGGCCTAAGTTGCCTGCACTATGGGAATCATGAATGTAATTGCAAGTTCCAGTTCCTGGACCCTACCTTACGCTCCAGTGTCTGATCTCAATTCTAATATGAAAAGGACCCTAAATACTTAATTTTAATCAAACTTTTAAAACATGTTGTAAAGCTTCTTTTTTATTACAAATAACTCCTACATAGAAGCAGATACTTGAAAGTTTCTGAGTTCTTTGTTTTCGAAGTTTTCTGCGCGATCTGAATACTAATAATATTGACTGATTATTCGTATATGTTTTAGCGTCGTCAACCTCTATATGCAGGGGGTGGGGGTCTATGATTTATAATAATTAAAACTTAAAAGTTTCATTAAAATCGGCGAATCGAAGTTTGGGCTCTCTGCTACTGAGATCTAGCCCCAGAGATCGGATATCAATTAGGATCGAAAGATCAGCCGTGTAGCTTCAATATCTACGTCTCGATTGACACTCTTCCCATCACCAGCCACCGCATCGATCCCCCATTACCAGCGTTCGATTTCTCGTTACTGTGCAGAATCCATTTCGGTTCTCGTCGGTCGCAATTAAAATTCATTTATCGACCGGCCATTACATCCGCGTTTCCCGATCCTTCATTTTTTTTATTCGCGTCTGAAGGGGCTCGTTACACCGTCCTAACCAGTGGCAATTAATCACGAACGTTTTAACGATCCGCGAACGGCGAGCGACGCGGTCGGACACCGGGAAATCCCCGTTAATAATCGTCGCCCGAATTTTCTCCCCCCCGCCTCCAACGAATCGGACCGTGTTTCGAAACGGTCGATCAGACGGACGGCTGAGAGACACTCGCGGATAATACTCCGTCGAACTGTGCTTCACAGGTAACTGAATCCCCGGACTTTCATATCGCAAACACGCTTAACGGACAGATTGTTTTCGAGGACAAACATACTGGATGTGGGAGGAGGCTGTCGTTGTCACTGGCTGGGGATTACGAGACCTCAATCTGAATGGATAGTAGATCTAAATCGTTTCTACTGAATTGAACGCAGTGTTGGCCAGAATTTTATTCGAATAAAAGTATCTAAGAGCTTCATCCTGACCTTTAACCCTTTAAGTCGTTATCTCGAAATTATGAGACTGACATATATGTTGTATCGTGTTATTTTGAAGTTGAAAATATCGATATTGAACCGACCTATTTAGTTCTGTACTTGACTTTATGTTTTATTTATCTTTGGAGGGAATACTTGAACTGCCCAACCGAAATGTTTGAATTCACTTCTGTCCAGAAAGACTCCCCGACCTGTCGGTAAAATTTTCATAAATATACAATGAAAAGTACAGAATTTTCATTTTACTGTGGTAATTAGATACGTTCGCTGATATGATTTCTGCAACGATATCTCGCTGTCTTTCGACGTAAAACACAGTAAAATCTAAATTTCTCCCCGTTGTTGTTTGGTTCCTATCCACACGAGCAGTCAAGGGGTTAAAAGCGGCCACGAGATTTCTGAATTCCATAACCGAGGTACGCGAGAAGTCGCTTGTTAGCGGGTCGAAAAGTCGTCCGTGGAACCCCTGATAGTAATCCCAGAACCGGGTACAAACTCACGGAGATGTTCGGTGAAAAGTGGCAGCAGGTTGCGCACGGAATGGGAAATTCGTACGCGCGAACGCACACGGGCGGCATTAATTATCTAATTATATCTCGGGGAACAGCGACGAGAAGAAGCGCGTCCTTCCTCCGTTTCGCGAGCGTTGTTGCGCGGGCGTTAGGGGCCGCCTGTTGTTTTGACGGGCCATATATTTTTCGTCTCTTTCGGGAGCGGGGCCAAGTGTTTAGGAATCTCTAAGTATAGCCATCCACCGTCCCGTGATTGTGTACACGCGCCAGGAGTCGGGGCGGGGATGAGGTGTTCCAGAGAAAAGTGTCGCCTGGCCAGGAGGTGACGAGTTAACTTAACCATCACTCCGTTCAAGAGGAAGTGGCTTTCCTCACCAGTGGCAATGTTTGTTTGCGAATGTAATTCTATTCTCGCTTTCTGTGCTAATGGTGAAAGCGGCTTCTGAGAAAGTTGGTCGAACGAGCGGAAAATCTGGAAAAGTAACTTGAGGATCGACGTGGTATAATTAGACTTCGGATCTTTAAGCATACGTGGATCTTTGAGGATTTATACATGAGTGGCTAGAGGTACAATCGAGTAGAGGGTAATTCTACGTGTAGTGTATAAGTCGAGAATAGGGTAAATGTCCCAAATATTGCCCCTAATATTGCCATTTTATTTAATGTTAGTTAATAAAAACGTTACGAGGACCTGGAAATGGGAGATTCGTGAGGTAATTTGAAACAAGTTTTTCCTTAACGAAAATGTTATCCGAGGCTTTGTTAACGAGATATTAACGAAAAACACCGACCAATCAGAGCGCGAGTCTGCCAGCCGAGTTCCCGCGGTAACATTGGTTACCAATCGCAGCGCGTAGCCAACGTTACCGCGGGAACTCGGCCTGCAGACTGGCGCTCTGATTGGTCGGGGTTTTTCGTTAATATCTCGTTAACAAAGACTCGGATAACATTTTCGGTAAGGAAAAACTTGTTTCAAATCACTTCACGAGTCTCCCATTTCCGGGTCCTCCAACATTTCTGTTACACCCTGTATAGGTATATACACTGTATATACCTGGTAATTAAAAATTAAGGTTAAAAACTGAGAAGTGTCTTAATCATGACATAATTTCCTCACGATGATTTCACCATGTTCTCCAAATATTTTCAACCCCCGCCCAACAGTGTACAGTATAATGCTCCGTCACCTGCGAATATTCCAGGCTTATTCGATTACAAAGTTCGTGCACGCGGAGATGAAGGGTTCGACCCGGAGGAGAAGCTACGCTGTTGACTCTCTCGCTTGTAAATTACGGGCATGTTTGTTCCTTCGGCGCTATCTGGGCGCTTCGAAACGACGGGAATCGGCCTGCTTCGAAATTTCCTGCCCGCGATAAAACCAGTCCTGGACGATGTTTACGACGCAAACATCATCGTTAACGCGTAGTCCGATTGCTTGTTTCGCCCCTGGTTCAGCACGGATAGAACGACTTTCCCCGGGAGTTTCCATATATTTTTACGAAACTTCGGACCGACGCGATTTTCCGGTCGCGAGCAGCGAAAACCCGCGGCATTTTTCCTCGTTCGGAACAGTTCCAGGCATTAAATCCCTCCATGTTTCATTCCGAAAGTACAGCAAAAGCACCAGGTGTCCAATAAAACAGCTAATGCGGCCTCCTGTTGCACGGATGTGTACCTGTTCTGGTTCGACTCGCGACGCTTCCAACGTCGATGGAAAATAAAAGGTAAAAATGATCTACTGCAGCGTAAGTTTTTACGGAGCGTCGAACGAATCCGCGCCTGGACCAGTTGAAAAACATAATAAATCTGATCCGACTTGTATACTCGATGGTTCAATAAAGTTGGATTTATCTGACCTAATTTATATTCTGCTACGAATTTTTTACTTACACTTCAATGGATAATACGAAAGAACTTTATAGTTTTAATGTAACTTGCCGCAATTAATTATCGAATTCTACTGCTAGAAAAAGAAAAATATCAGAATTTATATGCATAATAGTTGCCTACAAGACTATGTATGTTTAAAAGAAAAGCCTGTATCCTGTATGTAGTAATAGGCTAAAAGATATTTAAAGACCTTCGAAAGACCAGAAACTAACAGAAGTAAAACAAAAACATATTATCAGAAGCATGTTATCACTGAAATAAATTGAAAAATTCCAACCTCAATACCAACCCGCTTAATTACACTTCCAGTGTATAAAAAAACTAAGGAATGGCGACGGCCAACTGGACATCCACGCGTTCTTCAGAAACTTGCTATCGTTAGTGCACGATCACACTCCTAAAACCTGGGCAGATAACTCGAAACCGTAAAGGTATCCACGAAGGGTCTATTAAAATTCCGAGCGCTCAAGTACAGTCGCGGAATGATAACGCGGATTTATCAACGGGACTTAATTAAATCGACGAAAGCTCGGGGAACACCTCGTCCAAGACAGAGTTCGCGTGTTATATTCCCGGGCAGATCCTCCGTAATTGCGATGCTTAAGGGCTATCCAGGCCGAGACTAGTCCATGAAGCTATCAGGGCACTGGTAATTCGCCGATTAATTCAAATCGTCAGTCGTAAGGCCGGGATTGGGTTCGACTGTTAACGGTAATTAGGCAACCCTGATCGTGCTCTTACCTATCGTCTGTCGACTCTTCGAGGGTTTTCCGACAATTTGTAACGATTCTGTAACGTCCAATTGAAGCCTCAGTCGATGTAATGCTCGAGGACTGAAGTTATTTACCACGGAATAGGAAGAAACTAAAAATATTGAAATTAAGACATTTACTGAAAATGAAATTGGAAACTACCAATTTTCACGCATTTATAGCATACACGATTGTTAAAACTTTAGAATCGCTGAATATTTTGTAAAGTCTGATGGGGCTTCCATTCCATTTGGAAGCTAATAGTCCCCTCAATACAGCAAATAAATTTCTGTATAACTAAAATGTATTAATAAACTTAGTACCAGTAAAACAATTATAGAAATTCTTATTCTTTCTTTCTATATCCTTACACGGTGGATGTTTACGTATTATTATTAACATATGAAAACTACTACAGGAAGCAAAGTTCCGTTCAATTTTTTTTTTATATATCTGTGCCTAAAATTGTAAATTTTCATGAACATCGGTAACCTACTTACGATGAATACTTTCATTACTAAAAATAGTTACAGAATAATAGACAGATTTATTGTTCAATTCTAACTACAATGAATCCTTTCAACCGTACCACGACTTTTAGCCAGCCCTGTATTTCTTTCGAGCCGAGGACAGAGGGTTGAAACCGCGGTGCGCCGTAGAGGGACGCGTCGTCACGGAATTCCGGTTTGATTTACGTCGCCGCGGGGGAAAAGACCAGGATAAAACGATGATAGAAACGCGCGACTGTCAAAAACCGCATAGAAATAGGGACATTTTCGTATTTCTATTCCGACGAGCGGCCGCGAACTTTACGAGTCTATTCGGGGGTTCTCGATGCGCAGGAAACCGCCTTCCTATCTAAATGTCGCGCGGGTATCACCTGCTAAAACTGACGCAGATAAATGCGCGTCGACTGAAGGAACCGGCGTCTCTGGGTGTTTCTTCCGGTTCCTTCGTGCTCGCGAAACTGGAATAACAGGGCCGAAATAGCGTTGATGCAACGGGTGATGGTTTCGTAACCGTTGAAAATAGAACAAACATACGTTGGAATAATTAATTTAAAATTAAGGCAATTACTAAACTTTTTTGTAGTAGATCTCATAACAATAAAACCATCTTGAAATTTTCGATTCCTGTATTTTGCACTTAAGATTCAATTGAATCACGTATATATCGTGTATTGCAACGTATTGAAAAGTAGTATTTTACCGGAAAGTGAAATACTATACATACATTTGTGCACGCGACAGTTTCGTTCTTGTTTCACCATTATTCCGTCGAAACATATTATAACGATAAGACTAGTAGCTTTAGACGGTTTTATAGCTTCGAAATGCAGTGCAGGTAGGTGGGAACTGATATACAAGGACTGGAAACAAACGGAAATTTGGTTACTTCGTGGAGGGTACTATCGGGTTTCTGAATACACAAGTCAGGGATATTTATCAGGAAAATTAAGGTTATGTAAACCGTAATAATGCAAACATATTTCTATTTGACTCCTATCCATATAAATGAATCCATAAAAATCTATATTTGCACAAATATACGAAGTCTATTAATAAATAATGATTTACTGATTCATACATTCATTTACTTTGAATTAACTAGATTCAGATGGTATTTACGTAAAACTTATTTAAACAAAACACAAGAGTATAAAGTCCATCAGATTTCCCATCAGAAAAGGGCGACCTTTTCCGTGAAGAAGACGTCGAGAAATGTTTTCCGAGTACGCCAAGGTAGATCTTAATCACAAGAAGGACAGGCTTTCCTCGGAGATCACCTGTGTTGAAGCTAGTATCAGTGGGGCTCGATCGCGGATCGATGGATCCGTGTCTAACGCGAACGTGATCCCCGGGGGTCGCGAGAGAAGGTGTAAGGGAGTACCGTAATCGCGTTTGTTTGTAATTCTAAGCCCCGAAGCCCCGGCACGATACCGCACGTGGTTACTTCGATCGTGAAACTTCCTTCGTATTTTCACGCTACGCTCGCAAAATCAGTGAAGATCTTGTACTTTCGGTTACAAACGATCAGAGTTGAACTCAATTTCAATCGAACGATATTTACTGAAAAGAACAAGATCTAAAGGTGTCATCGTGAAATTAAGTGAATTAATAGTTCTTTGCATAAATGGTTTTAATGTACTCGTTCAAAATGAAACAGTTTTTATCGTAAAGATGGAGAGTCGCTTATTCGATACTAACTTTAAAAAATATTAATTATTTTCGGCTGAATAATATTGAGTTATAATTAATATTTTTCAATTTATATCGTACTTCCTATTTGTTACTTCTTTTTACAATTTCATTCCATTTTTCAATTAATTTCATTGTACCAATTATATACTAGTTCGACTGTTTGAACGAAGAAAATATTTGGCATTAGATAATTAGTACGGTACCATGATATAGATTATTGAATCGTTTTTGCTTTTTAATCCATATAAGAAAATTATATATGGTTTCATGGAAAAAGGAACACCGGTGATCATCGCTATCGTTTGGATTTAAATTGCCGCGACAGTCGAACTGGGGAAACCCTACGTGGCAGAAGCACCCCATGTTTCGTTTTATCTTACACTAAGCCGCTTTATGCGGTTTACAGGATAAAACGAAACGTATCCGGAAACTCGACGAGACAAAGCGTTCCCCTTGCAACCATGTGCGCGAATTTTCGATTCCATTACTTTTCGCATTAACCGGTTAAATACGACGCGAAAGCTGCTGCAAAAAACAACTTGAACGTCGTAACGGGATTTGAAGCACAGATGATCAACCCTATTATCAAGGGAAAAAAATGTCCTTGTATTTCTCTTTTATAGTTCTGTTATTAAACGTATTATAGCAAAATTCTCAAAAATGTATACCAAATGAATATTTCATTACATTCAATAATATTTTTTTATTGTTTACTTTATAGTTATTATTATTTATATTTTCGATTTATGTTTCCGAAATGTCTACTTCAATTGACACATAAATTTAAATATGCTATTACCCAAGTTTTTGACAGTTTACCATTTCTGAAAGTGGTGTAAGTCAAACATTGTTTCACTCAGAGAATATTTATAAAAATGGCCACGTAATGAATTTAAACATGTCCGGAAACTTAAAAGCATAAAATGAGTTTATTAGCGTTCAACAATATTTTGAAAGGGGGCAAAATTCAAAACATTAAAAACCTTGGAATGAAGAAAAGTGGATTTAAAACATCTCTGATTAACTCTTCATCGAAAGAACATATAAACAACGTGAAATTTTCTCCACTTATAAATTAGATTTAATTGTCACAAGTATAAGTAAAATTTCATCTCGAACAACGTGAACTCAGACTGTCACTCATAGTTTTTAAATAAACGCCCCTAGTCTTGATTGCTCGATGATTATAATTATTCGTTTTAACGACCCTTGAGGGAAAGCGAAGGCTTCAAAAAGCTCTGTATTACTTTCGAGATTTTCAAACAATTCCAGAACGATTTTATTGTCAGCGCGGTTCGTACTGTTCCGCCCGTCGGGAACGCAATAAAGTATGTACAGTACAAACTCTCGACAAAATTAATTACTCCCCGTTAATCGTCCCTTCTTCAATTATTCCCAAACAAATACATCTCTCGGCCGCGTGTTGCGCATACCTGAACCACTCGCAGACTCCCCGCAAACTTCCAAGAAATTCAGCAAGAATTCGTAATTCCGTCTGGAAAGAAACAATTAATCCCGCTTCACGGAGCGGTAAGCAACGCACGAAACCGTCCGGGACTGAACGAAACCGTTTGCAATGCGGCCTCGTTTGCCACTTTTCCGAATCATCCACCTTGCACGAACATTTTAAAAATACATAAAGGTTCATGGAAATTAACAGTTTTGAATAATAATTATGTAAGAATTAAAAGTGAATAGGGAACTTTAAGTTATCATTACAACAAAGTGTATACCATTTTTTGATTAAAAATAGAAAATTTCACAGTTAATGATTGTTTCAGGATTGGTAATATTCACAGCATGAAAATCCAATTGATAACAATTTTAATACCGTCTAATAATAACTTTCACTTTCATTTTAATCAAAATGTGAGATTCAGTTTTCACCGTAAAAAAGTCGAATAACGCGATCTCGGTTCGGATTCGAACTTCGAAAAATCCAGACCGACTGGCGTCGTAAATTAAAATCTCTCCCTTATTCGATATCGGAGGACCGGGTCACGTTCGACATTATTGCTGGAACACGGCAATCGCAGTTGGCGGCCTTGGCCATAACGTGGTGCCGCGTCGGCGGGCCGGACCTAACCCATCGAAAAATAATTGATCGCGCGTTAATTGCGACGGCGGCCTGTCGAGCCGCGTAACGCCGAGCCACGAATTATATGTAAATAACAAATGGCTCGGCGTTTCGCTGGTCGCAATGATAAACGCGCGAACCACCTCCCCTGCGACAAGCGTTTCCCAATTAATGGATTTTAGGCTCGGCCGGTTGCTAAACACTGGGCTCGCCCTCGAGCAATTTCCGAGGACTATTTGTCTTAGACACTGTCAATAAAAATAAACGAGAAATAAAATCGTTCGAAATGGACAAACTGTATTAAACTACAATGAAAAATTTTAGTTGTTAGATTCCTAAAAATTGTGTTATACAAAATTAAAGACTAATGTGAATAGACCAAAAACTGGCTTAGGTTAAGAACACTATAAAAACTAAACTATTCTACATAATTCTTTAACCATATTGCCATGTTACATGGGGGTTACCTGAACTTAACTTCAACGACAAAATAATTAGAATAACTTGCCAATTCCACACAATTCTTAGATTCCTAAAAATTGTGTTATACAAAATTAAAGACTAATGTGAATAGACCAAAAACTGGCTTGGTTAAGAACACTATGCAAACTAAACTATTCTACATAATTCTTTAACCATATTGCCATGTTACATAGGGGTTACCTGAACTTAACTTCAAAGACAAAATAATTAGAATAATTTGCCAATTCCACACAATTACAAACCTTCACCTACACTCAACGCCTGGAAAACGTCAGGTGCCATTACTTTAGAGACACCCTGTACATGAAAAGCGAGTCCGGTTCACCGAGTCAGAAATCCTCAGATCCGCTAGCACGAGACCAAATTCCGGGAGAATCGACGTCCGATCGTCACACCGGGGAACCGTGATCCCGAAACGAAGGACCGATCTCTCCACAGGCATCCGTCGCCCGAGGATGGTACATTACCAAAGATAACCAAGTTCGAGGGAGCACTCAATCGCAGCCAGTCCCTGCGGAGGCTTTTAACCGGCCGCCCTTAAAATCAGACTCCTTCCTGCTCTTAATTCCACTCGAGCCGAGTGTCGCCGTCCGAATCCACGCAGGGCAATCCCGGTTAATCTTTTTATCGTCGTCATTAACGCGAAAGGTCGGCCAGAAGAAAACGGGCCTCGTGGAAGGTGGGGGGGGGGGGGGAAGGGACGAAAAGAAGCGGGACGAAAGAGGCGGCTTACGTGGAACGCGAGCTCTGTTACCGAGATTAGGAGGAATTTTAAAGTGGCGAGTGGCCAGAGCTAGACGCCAGACCTAGGGCTGAAGGAGCTCGTGTAACCCGTCGCAGGAGGAGGAGGAATGGATGGGGGCGAGAAAGAGAACGAAAGAGACGCCAGACGAAAGGGGACCAGAGGCTCTTCTACCACCAACAGACCGCTTAGACGCCACTCCATGGCATGTCGAGCGGAGACAGGTACATCGACTACCGAGAAGACGCCCGACTACCGGGAGGAGAAAGTGTGTGTAGGGTAGAGGGCAGAGACAGAGTGTAGTAGAGGGTGCAGAAGATTAGCGGTAATTCGTCGAGAGACCGACCAACTCCGGGGCCAAAGACCAAAGGATCCTGTTTCGGGGAAAAGAGCAAAGGGAACCCGGTTCGATCGTGAAACTACGAAACAGGGAGGTGTTTTGGACCGTCTCCGGAATTTCTGGACGATAGAAACTGCCGATGACTTGGCAGCTTCGAGCGTGGCTCACTGTTCGATGAACTGATGGAAGGGGCGATCGTCTAAAGAGATCTTGTGGTGTTTATTCTGGTGCATACAGTAGGATATCCTTGAAGGTCTACTTTACAGATGCTGTTGAGACATTAATAGCTTACACTGTGGATACTGAGAATAAACCATTAAAATTCATCAGGTTGAGAGTATATAGGCGAATATAACTTACAAGAAAAAAAGGAAATAAAGGTTATAACGAAATAATAATTCACTAGTAGATTGCAGATGTTAACAAATTTATGCATTTAGAATACACCGAAATAAATAATTTAGCATGAACTAACAAAATCTCGAAACTATTTTTAATTTAATAAAATTCTTGATAGAGGAAATTAATTTCCCTACGATCCCAGTTCCTGCAAAATGCAAGATAAGAATGTGAACCTGCCTAAGTATCTGCAGTCTACTAAAGTATTAAAGAAATGGTCAGAATTTTACATTGACCGATTTCTTGGCTACTTGGTCCTATATACCATAAAGTCTAAAACTCTCCGAAAATAAACTAAATTGTTAAAATGTCCACTATCGTCAACGAACCACAGATGACCATTAGGAAATCCTGTTTTATCAGGTAATTAAGTTTCAGTGACTCCAAGTGACTTAGAACGACAACAAACTATAGCTCTCGAGAAAATGATTATGTTTTCAAACACTCGTCTTGGCAAAGTAATTTTCTTTCACGCCGAGAGTCAGTCGAGGTGAACGAAGCACCCAGTACATACTCACTATCCTCTTCGCCAAAACGGACTCCTCTTTCTCCATCGCGAATCCTCGCTCTGCCTCGGCTCTCGTCGCGCGAGTCCCGCCCGATCTTTTATGTAAATATTCACCGCGACGCGTGCTGTTACGACTCATTAAACAGCCGGAATGGAAATGGCCGGGGCATTTACTTATCAAGCGGCTTCGCCTTCCTCGTTTACGCAGTCGGGTGGCAAGAAACTGGGCGACGGAAGGGGGTCGAAATAAACGCTTATCGAACCTCTCTCACCCGCTCACCTCCTCCTCTTCCTCCTTCGTTTAACGACACGGAACCAGCGTTTACTTATCAATTGATTCCACACCGACAAATCTACAACTCTCGTGGACCTCGAGATTTTATCGCCGATCCCCCGGCTACGAGAAAGTTGTGTCCTTCGTAGTCGGGGCACGTGTCCAGTGTAATTTACAACGTGACCCCCTTAAAAAAAAAAAAGAGAAACAGGAAAACACAACTTTTACCGAATACCGACGCGAAACCGTGGCGTACCTTGGCCCGAGCGCGATAAAAACTTCGGCTGTAAAGCGGAGGATATTTCCTTGCGCTTGTTCGTTTGCTCCTGAACTTTCTCATTTCGTCGGATGATAGTTCGTGAAAGGGGAATTGGAAACTGTTGATTGGACCTTTGAGGTTACGTCATTCGCTCGAACGTAAAACTTTGTGTCGTCGAATCTTCGGGTTAGAGGTGTACAGTTGCTCGAGGAACGAAAGAAGATTATAGGGAGAAACAGCATCCTAATTAGTAGGGTTTCATTTAATACGCGTGCGATCCGGCAGTCTCGATTACCTACAGATTATTACGCGAACTAGAAAATTTAGAAAAGAACGGGAAAGTTACAGAGTGAATTCAACTCAACAAAATCCAAAATCACCCTCCTTAATTCTAGATAGTCTTGGGCCTGAGAGGCTTATTATACTATGTTTTACATTGTAAAATATACATTTCCTTAATTACACCTTTTATGCCTATTGTACCTTCCAACTTTTCTAAGAAGTATAGATCCCAGTACTTGCTGCAATTGTAAGTTGATCAGCATAGATGTGTCTCTATCAATGATCCCACCTTCTCAAAAGAACAATTTAAAAGTAGAGTAAATAGAATATTAAGCTGTTGTCGATGCTCTTGACTCTTCCAGTAGACACATTATACCCACATTTCCCTGTTTCATTAATTCCGTGCAACCCCAGTCTTGCGCAACAAACCACCTTTCCAGACGAAGGAACTCGATAACACGAACCACCCGTGCTAAATCCAAGTGTATCGCACGTAGCTTTTGGCCTATTCATCTGCCCCCTGCAAGAAAAAAAAATAAAAACGCGCAACCCCGTTCCTCCAGACCTCGAGGACCGTCGTTCGCTCGTGTGGCACTGTCTCGACGCGTAGCCAGCGAGGAAACGTCGACGCAGGGACCCGGGGCACAATGATACCGGCTATATATTTATACCCGCCTCTCCCCGGCCGTTTCGCGAACACGTGAATCCGCGAGAAGATGCAGGCTCGGTGCGTTCGAAAGTGGAGACGGATACAAAGGCCCCGGTTGCACACAGACAACCAACAGCGCAGGGTCAACACTCGACAGGGGGAACAACGTTCGAGCCTGGTGAACGTAAGGTACTGTTAATGCAACCTCACGATCGCGAGATCGCGATGAGACGTCGGGATCCTGCTCCTCCAACGCGTCACGAGCTCCTCCTTCTCCTCCCCCTTCACCGTCCGCAGGACGACCTTTTTTCGAGCTGTCCGCTTGTCGGCCGATCTTTCCTCTCGCGATCGATAATTCCAGTCGGCTACTGGACGTACGTACTGGTTTCTTGGATGTTCTTTTTTTCGAACGGGCAAGTAGCGGGCAGTCGCGGGCTCCTGTGAAGGCGACATATTTGCGTATTGGTATTCCTCGACCCTTCTTACACATTTTAATCTAAACTAGCGTATCACTCGTATAGATTAATAATCATTTTTTTTAGAAGCAACCTGATAAAAATTGCGTTTCAATTACAGAAGCTACATTCTCCAGTTTTCATTAACTTCCTAAAAAGAACAGTTCTGTTGTTCTGTATAAATTTTCTTCACAACAGAGTACTTATTCACGCGACTACGAAGTCAATGGTAATTCCACTGTAGGAACTTCAGCCACGTACATAGTTGATTGCCGAAAAGTCTCGCGAAGTCTTCAGTAGCTGCAATGCAATTCCACGGACGATCAGATCGTCGGGAAATTTGCAAGACAGAGGATCGTACCGGGGACCACGAATCCCCCCTCTTCTGTTGCAAGAGAAAATCAATCGAGGACGCGACGGTATGTAGGTACGAAGACGAATGGCGAATGGCAGAGGGACGTGCAGCGAAACGTGCAGCATGGACGCAAGAAGAGGAACGAAGGAATAGCAGGAAGCCTGGCGCAGGGTCGAAGGTCATTCACGTGTTGCCGTTCTTTGCCTCGTCGACCGGCCACGGCACCTCGCTGCAAAACACACCTGCCCCGACACTGCGGTCGAACACTTTAACCACGCTCGAGACCTTGTTCTCTTATACGGAGCTGTTTGCTTCTTCCCCACGATTCGAGATGCAATATTGACTTCGCCGTGCAGAACACCATGAATCTTTCACACGTACATCTTTTCGATCATTTTAACACGAGTACCATAGTGGTCACGAAACCGTTTAGTTTTAGAACAGGAATGGTTACAACCTTGTAAATATATTGAGTCATTTGATTTAGATCAGTGATCTACATGAAGAATCTGATTATAGACCTGGAATATGCTATTTTAGAACGTATCAACTATATTCCTTCGTCACGTACAATTTAAACGTTTATAATAACTGAACTACACTGCCCAAAAGAATTCGGGGATTGGTAATGTGTACGTAAAACGAACGAACCAAAACAAGTGCTATAAATTTGCTAGATTCATATCTTCTCCGTGCAATACCAACCCTATTTGTTTATACGTCGTTTCGACGAGCAGATCGATTGCAGTACATGATCCTCTAATTATTTTGACCAGTTTATTTGGATAATCGTGAATTTTTCACGCAATATCGTTCTGAGCTGTCTGTTTAAAATAAGTCATGATCAAGTTGAATTAATATTATTTCAAACTCAACTCCATAAAAGGTTCGTAACTTACAAGATGACCTAACAGTTGGCAGAGTAACGATTCGAATAAACAGTGCACAGGTGAGTTGGTGAATGCAGGTATTTTCCACGGTAAGAAGTTAAGCGGATGCATTTGTCACGATACTGTGGCAACAGTAAAGTACCCGGGGTTCAGTTCTTTAGCTTGCCGAAACGGTGGCGCGTTTTTCAAAATGCACCAGCCTCGGCTGGACGCGTGGGCGACTACAAGGTCCCAGTATCTTCGGGGATACGTCGCTCGAGACTGCCGTTCCGTACACGTTATCCGTCCCATTACAGGTGACTTATTCGATCCAGAGCCATTCCAAGGAGTTCCGTGTCCCCGCGAGACAGTGCAGAAACAACGCTCGTAAGTGGAACATCGCCTGTATTGATTTTCCCACCAGCTAATAGCGCGCAACGTCCTTAAGAAACCGTACAGTCAACCGACGGCGGTGTTTCTCTGCGGCCGGTGCGAAAAACGCGAGAAATAGGCCGCAGGCAGCCTTACGAACGGCTGCTTAAGTAAATTGTTTGTAATAACCCAGCGGGTCATTCAGACTGTACCTGTAATCTACGGCTATTACATTTACAAGATCGACGTTAAGATCGTTTCTTAAGTACACGTTTCGAATTTCCGACTGTGTGACTCTATTAAGCACTTTTATTTCGAAACAAAAGGAACGAGAAGCTACAGCCTTCCACAGATATATTACGAACGTGTTGAACCCGCGTTTGTATTCTGTTTGTAAAACTGACAAAATTCTGTTTATAAATCCTGATTATTGGAACACAAAAATTAAAAGTTATTTTCACGTAAAAGACCTACAAAATCGAAAATTATCATTATCTGACTTCGGGACAAAGTTACCCCTGACTGAGTCAAAGCGATCCCCACTCACGTTCCTAACTTGTACTAAATTTTTAAAATGTAATTCTATGTTCTAGAAATAAAATCGTATGAAATAGGAATAACGTGAACTTAATGATGTACGATCCGATATGACCTAAACAGCCGCGAATATTCTCCCTGAAGAAGCGGTAGGCGTTGAATTAACACCTGGCAACAGCTCTCTTGTGTTCCCAGGTTGTTCGAGTCGGCAGATTATATCTGAATTTATAAAATGATCAATGAATTCTGACTTCATGAAATAAAATCGTATAAAATAGGAATCACGTGAATTTAATGATGTACAACCCGATACGACCTATCCAGCCGCAAATGTTTCCGTGAAGAAGCGGCAGGCGTTGAATTAACACCTGGCAACGGTTCTCATGTGTTCCCAGGTCGTTCGACTCGGCAGATTATAGCGATACGGCTCGGGTCCTGGCATCGCGTGTGTACGAAAACGACGCAAGACAGACGATTCTTCCCGGCAGCTTTCACCTGTTCCGTGTCGAACAAGATCTCCGCCGCGGCGCGACGAGATTTCACGGTGGTGGTTTTCGCGCGTGCAAATCTACGGGGATCCCCGTGCCCGATCTATCCGCGCGCGCGCCGTTCGAAAGGCGTCCGCGCTGTAACCTAAGCGGCTTGCACTTAGTGCCTGTTTATCTCGTTAGAAGCGGGTCTCTAACCTTCCGGAACATCCAACGGCACACGATCTACACGTAATCTCGTTTGACTGTTCGTGCCCTCCCCCGTTCTGCCGTGTCCCCGCGAAATCCCATTACCGGGCGCGGATCATAGGCATTTCGCAAACATAAAATTTTGCCGAACACCAAGCCGAGACGTTATCCGGGGACTGGATCGACCCCCTTGCACGGAGAGTCACTCGACGCAACGGTATTGTCCGAGTAGTATTATTCTTGGGAGGTAGATAATGTATCCTCCGGATCGTAATGCTGTAACCAGCACGGTGAGAATGGGCTTGAAAGTTTCAGTCGAGTATCAAGACGGAATAGCGACGATGTGTTGAGATTAAATCTCTTGCGTGACCAATGGAATTTTAAAAATCGTTCGGAGGATGCCTATTTCTTCTTCGTAAGTTCATTGGAGAGTTCATTGTAGGGTGAAAGAAGCATAATTTTTTATTAGGAAAATTGGAAAGGAAATTGAATTATACGCATGATATTTGATTACAACATATCTGAAAATGGAAATGTGTGTGGTATATTTAGAAACGGGGAAAAACACGTAAATAAATGAATACATGTATATTGAAATATACAGGGTGAGTCAATAAAAACTACTTCAGAGTTGGAAATTAGTCTGCCCGATAATTGGAATGAAGATTAATTTCTGTGAATGTTTGTATAAGAATGTGATTCCGGTTGTGTCTAAAATAGGTCATGCTTTGTATTTAAAATAGCTAAGATGAGTTCAAAATATATTTCCGTTCACTTGAAACTAATATAGTTCGTATAAATGTTCCTCTCATGGCAGACTAAACGACGGGAGCAGCAGTAAGCTGGAGTAACTTAGAACATGAATAGGTAGCAGAAATGGGACAGGCTAGAATTAAGTTACGTCACGGGTTATGTAAAGTTAGTCGGAATATTAAATGCAAGAAATACGCGCTGCAATCTGCAAACACCTAACCTAAATTATCTAAATAATAATATTAAAAATCCTTATAAGTCATTTGCATCCATTGCTGTTTTAATTATGCAAACACAAAAACAATAATTCTTCTTTTATACAATAATGACTTTCTCGAGATGATTTTCCAATGTCCGTGTTTATTTAAGCACGTACATCATGATAACATAAAATTCTACCCTCGCATTCCTCCCAGTATCATCCACTCGAGTTAACTCGATCATTCGCGTTAAACTGTTAATTATCTAATAGATTATCATACAGCCATTTCATAGGAAACGCGAAGAAGACATTCCATTCGACCCGAAACAATCCCAATTCGTCAACTTCAATCTCCATTTCGTTGGCGGCCATCTTGGTGAACGAAAACTAAAGTAATTCCCGGATCTGTCTCGGACAGTTCCGCGAGCGCAACAATTCCGAGGAGGGAAACTCTTACCGAATCTCGATCCCCGTGCATATCTCCCCCACCGAACAATAAAACACCCAGTTCGGTGTTAGCTGAATTACGTGTATCGTCGTTCCTCCGGAGGAATCTGTCCATCCGCGCGTCCCGAAACTCCGGGAATACCGAGGGAAAGCTAATCGCTTCGTCACGGAGCGTCACGTACCGACAAAGTGGCTGGAAACTTGAGGTAGATCGGTAAGGAAAGGGGAAGGGTGGAGGGGTGAACGTGTCGCCGGCGCGGATTCGACTCGATCTCCCCGGACCGATCGAGAAAATCCTCCCAACTCCGAACGGCTACGGTCCTCCTCCATCGCTCCGAGAGGCTGTGCATCACCTTTGTGCCTCGGTGTTGTGTAATTTCGCAAGGCAAGTTGCCGGAAGGAAGGGAACTCGCGGCAAAGTGCGCGGAACGAGATCCGCCGCGATGCACCGGCGCATGATGAATACAGAGAGAGCCCCGGCCGTGCTCCGGAGCACGATAGAAAGTTCGCCAACCTGCTTCGCCCCGTTAATAAATATGAAAGTTTGACACCCGCGTGCCCGACGTGAATGCGTTATTAACGCCACGGCACCCGTGTCACTTTGATAGAGATCCTCTGTCCCCACATGGTACCGTCGTCGTTCCGGCGACGAATCGAAAGCCAGACGAGGGACGAACACGGGCACCGCCCTGGCGAGAGACGAAAGTCTCGGGCGATCTTTAGGCCCGTGACTAGGTAGGGTAAGAAGACTGATGTTCGCGCGGCGGTAGACACGGTTCGGGACAGCAATTTGCATTAATTTTAGCCGGCTTCCGCGAGCGACGGTACACCGGTTGATGATTAATTCGTACGAGGCTATGGTGCTGAGCTTTGGGATCACAATTAGAGGGAACTTTTGCGATACCGAGTTCGTTTACGGTTAATCTGACGACGACATGCAGTGGTCGGAAAGCGTGGTAATCCGGCCTGAACTTGGAAAATGAAGATTTATATTTTGGAGGTTTTAATCATTTGGTCGGGTACGTAGATAGTTAGGGGATTAAATGGCGAGGGTGAGGATCGTTCATTGGAAGACCAAACAATTGTTTCTAATTACTTATTGTAATAAAAAGAAATCATAAAGAATCCAAGTTTATTCATAAGAGGAAAAAGTAACCCCTTACGGAAGAACCGTGAAAGTTAACTCAGTCTATAGATATTTTATTCAAACGATTATGGATGAAAAGAATTTCGGAGTAACTGAATTCTAATTTTGCGGATTTACTTCAATACGAAAGGTAATTCAATCTTTTTTACGTCAAAGGAAACGAAAACCCGGAGATTTCGGCGTCCAGGTAGAATGAATATTCCTTAATGGAAATTTATGATTAAAAATATATTTCAAGGGGGTGTAGGGTGGTTGGTGCGTACAAACTTCCGGAAGGAGCTCGAGTTCATATTCACGGGCTTGTCGCAGTCCGCTTTCGTAATCCTCGCGCGACAAAATTGGGTAATTATTGCGATTTAATATCGCCGGCTTCCCGTAAACTCGTTAGGCTTCCCTAATTGAGATTACAGGAGGAGATCCACGGAGGAAGAAGATTGCGGAACACACCACATGCGCCCGGGGATGCTTCGGAAGACTTATCGCTTACAAAACTTCGTAATAACCACTCCGAAAGCTTGCGTAATGCTTCAGAGCGAAACGATACTTTAACGATCCTTTCGGATTCAGCTTTTTATGGCGAACTGTAGGACCGCGATGCACTTCGATGCTAACGAGATAAATTTTCCTGAAACTAGGAGGGAAATTAAAGGCACCGGCAACTTTTAACTGCGTTCAATTTCTCCGTCATATCGAAGTTATGAAAATTATCGAATCTTTTTTAATTGAAATCGAGAGGCGTATCTTCAAATACTTCGTTTCAGTTAATCCCACGATTCATTTTTTTAACGAAATACGCCTCGTTAAATATCTGGTTGTCCCTGACGTTTGCTGTGTCGTTATGGTTCTGGATTCGAAAAACCGAGGAAAATATGAACTGGTGGAAATATGTGGACGTTTAAAATTAAATTCTATTTGTAAATCCCGTCAGTTCAAATCCTTTGACCAGCGAACCTGCTCTTTAAAGCGAACATCCCCCAGATAGCACAAAAACAATTACAAATATGACAATTTTAAAGTCTACAATAATTTGATCGTTACGCCATGAATTGTATGCATTTATATCCTACACGTCTATTGTGTGATTCATAAATGTATGTAAATACTTTACGGGTGAATCTAGATACCAATATAAATAAAAAAAACATCATTCGTACCTACATATGTCTTATATAACTTTTTTTTCGAGTTATGGATGATTAAAGAAAATATTGAAAGTGTCCACCTCGTGCATCAATGCACGCTACTGGCTCGAAAATATTTGGTATTCCTCAAAAACTCTCAAACTCATTTTCTATCCTTTTTCTGCAGAAAAAACTATCGACGGATATTGTATGTAAACATTAGATAACGTCAAGACGTAGGTAGGAGCGTAGTAGCATGTTTCGAGGCACGAGGCGGGCACTTCGAATATTTTCTTTAATTATCCATAACACGATAACTAAATAAACAAGACATACATTCATATGACGTTTATTATGTCGTTACACATGAAACGACCGATTCTACTAATAGATATATTTGATCTTTAATGAAACTACAGATTCGGTTGTGAATTTTCTCGCTCCGTTCGCAACGCAACATCGATCCAGTTCAATCGAAAAAAATGCGACGAACAGAAACGTAACTGTATCAAATCGAAGTAAAAAACATTGGACTCTCATGTTCGGTGTTGCGTCGAACGGCGAAAACAAGAGCCAGGGGTGGGGGATTCAGGAAAGGGACGGAAGTCCCGTCGCGAGGAAAGGAAAAGAGACAGCCCGTGGAAGTGGGCCCTGTTTCTGCGTAGGCGGCGCACACATCCAACGACCCGGAACCTCCGCGAATCTCTGCCTCGTATCTGGTTCCTGGCCCGTTCCTCAGCGAACGTCTTCTCATAGGAGCTCGCACGTGGAACCGGCCTGCATTTACTGTACCTACTTATCTCGTTAGAGCCGCGTCGTCTCCACCCTCCCACGCCGACCGGCCAAGCCGGCCCCTCTCGCGATTCTCGACCTCGTAATCTCGCAGGAGATTCCCCCCTCCCGCGATCGACCGAAAAAGAAATCCCCGGAACTCGAGAAGGTGTGCACGGACTCGCGCCGCCTTCGAGAGCCGAGACCCACGGGTATCGAAACGGTTATGATCGCGTGCGACTGGGACACGAATTTAAAGGGGATTACAATGGAGAGGATCGAACGAAATTTCTGAACAGATGTCGCTGATAATATGGAACAGTGTGATTTCTTCGGTTATTTGTGAGTATACAATTGTTCAGTGAGTGAGATTTTGGGTGGTGGAATTGCCCTTTGTGCATTGGAAATATTGTACTTATTCCAGGTGAGTCGTTCAAATAGATCCCTGCTAATATCTTCGAAAGTGTTTATGATACTGGAAAATGTTAGAGATAAAAGTTGAATGGTGTTGAGGCGGGAAACAATTTGACATTTGTTTTTTTAAAAGAATCGTATTTTTTTTTAATGATTTTCAAAGAAAGGAAGAAGTTCATGGAACTTCTTCCTTTCCTTAAGACTTCAACTCCCAATGGTGCACCGGTGCAACACTCATTTTAAAAGTGTGTCAAACTTTGGCACCGGTTAATATTTAACTTTTGTTAGCAAGGATACAGAGTTTCACTGATGCGAAGTCGATCTCAATGTTTTCAGTTGAAAAATTCAAGTATTCCCTCCAGAAGTAAATAAAAAAGAAAAAAATAAGTCGGTTTAATATCAATATTTTTGACTTCAAAATCACTAGGTACAACATATACAGTATTAGTCTCATAGTTTTGATATAACCACTTAAGGGTCTGGGTGTTAATACATAGTTAGATATTCAAATAATGTTTGAAACGAACAGAAGCAATAACTTAATATTCTTCACAGAATATTTTAATATTCCAAAGTGATCTATCTTTAACGTAACTGAACAACAGTAATTTTAATTTTCGAGCAAAAAGGGGAAATTTAAGAGACTCTGAACATTATAAATGGCTCAGTCTCGCTCTTCGACTCGTTCATTTAGTTCCCTCCTTTCTCGCGAAACGACCGTAGAGAAACACGAATTCCGGGGCCGGGACGGAATTTATCGCTGCGTAACATGGATTTCGAATTTCGCGAGTGGAGAGGAAAACTGCGGCCGGAATGTTTTCGGCCGGACAACAAAACACAGCCCATCCCCCGCCTCCTCCCCCTCCCTTGTATTAAATAATTAAACGATCACGTGTTACAGGTTTATCGAATAAAAGCCGTTTGAAGCGGGACGAGAACAATAAATCGAAAGATTACGGGATTCATTATTAACGAGATTCTATTACACGCGGCCATTTAAATAAATCCCATGCAATCGGGGCCGACGATAAATCGCGTCGTCGCGTCCCATTCAGCGCACCGTTTTCGCCGTGGCCGTCGGCCGAAAAGCATTATTTTTTGTTCAGATTTTCATGGAATTTGAGTTACGAACGCGGTTCGACGAAGCTCTGAAATTCTGGATTATATAGAAAACTTTCGGTTGGAAAGTTCACGAGTTTAACAGAATGCTTTTATATCCATCAAATCTTCTTACAGCTTCTTCCTTCCTCGATCGTTCGAAGAAGAATTCTAAGGATTATGGAGTTCGGGATTTCAAGTCGAGGTAGAAACTTCCTGTTCCTAGACGATGAAAGATGGTTCTAGTTTAATATCGAAATTACGATGTAAATGAAGTTTTCATTACTTGCCACATCAATGGACACTAATAATCACTTTTTCAGTATCTGATGGATCATAATACACGGTAAGTTCTGAATTCTGTATATTCTCAAATTTCCCAGGCATCTTAATGACTATTTTTATCATTTTTAACAATCCCTAAATACTCTTGAATTCTGACCATCTAACACAAGCAGACGTGTATGGCTTGATGTAAGGAAATTTACACAAGGCTGAACCGAATACAGATATCGTCAATGAATAGTGGATTATTTACGGATGAATCTAATAAATTACAGTAAGGTCTCGATAAACAGCACGCTTTGTCTCCATATACCAGCGACTCGTCGCTAACCCAGCCCACCACTTTCCGTCTCTTCCGACTCCGTTATCCCAAAATACCTGATCATCTATTCTCACTGTTCCGAAATTATACTTTCAATAATGCAACATGTTACGCAATGACGTCCTGTTGTTCATTGACGCACGAAATTATCGTCGGCTGGTGACGGCACAATTGCCCTCTGAAGCTCGACGAAGTGACCATCGCAACCGGAGGCCTCAATATATAATAAGGAGCGTAATTGAGGTAATGGACTAATTGCACGATTCGTCTCTGCTTCGGCGCAACGGCCAGGCATCGTTAATGCGATTCCCAAACGGCTTTTGACCTTAGGACGGTTCGTCGAGCCGCCTGAGAATCAATTTACTGTCAAGCTGGACTCTTGCCCAGTTACGTTAAATGATCATTTTCTTTTTTTTATTGCTCTTTCTTAAATTAGTCCCTCGTTTCGGGCCGCGAACGTCTGGCCGCGCGTGGGTGACTTCCGGTGTTCGCGTAATTGCCTCCGTTCGGGGCGCTGTTGATACTGTTCTGGAATCGAGACGGTAATTAAGATCGGTGAAAAGGAAACAAAGTTTCTTCTTTAAATTGTACGTTAATAGTTTTAGTCGTTTCTTAAACCCTTTTTAGTATCAGTTTCACTGTACATACCTACTATAGCGATCCATGGAAAGAGCATTAAGTATTCTGCAATATATGCGAGCATTGTCGCGGCTGGTCCTTTTTCTGCCGGAACGAATGGGACGTCGCGACGCCGCCGCGGCTGTAGGGGAGGTTCGCATGCAGTTCCGCCAACGGCTGACCGCGGTGAGATTTTTATGCGTGTCAAAGCGTCGACGCGCGAGCCGTGAGTTATCGCGCCACGGCCGAAATTAATTTCGCCGCCGAGAGAAGGAAGAGCACGCGAGAAACGGGCGTTGAACGCCACGCTCCGAGCTTCCGGCCCGAGCTGTGAACCCCCTTTTCGGACCCGCTTCCAACGGTTTTCTTTATTTCTAATTTTTGCTCGTCCACGCCACCCGAAAACTGCGGAAGCTCTCGCAGCCCACGGTCGTGAAATGTTGCGAGGTGCTCTTGAAATCAGATGATAAACTCCGTGGACGACACGAATAGGGTGTTGGAGTAAATCGAGTCAACGCTAGACAGCTTGTGAATTATTCGGGGGGAATGGTAATTGAATAGAGTACTACGATCTTTTTACTTTGGTTGGTCGACTGGGTATGAATGAAATGTTTAATATATAAGTGGAATAAAGTATTTTAGATTAACAGGACACAATCCGAGTTAAGGTTCTGATGTAATGTGACATTTTGTTAATTGTTAGTTAAGTTGGACCTACTTTACTATTTAAGTTTATTCGAAAGTGTACATAGGTATTTGTTTGGTTTGAAATTATTTTTTTAAAATGTTACTGGATCATTAATACAAAAATTCTGTCCTTGGATGGTTAAAAATCTTTATCGTTATACAATGTCGGAGAAACCATTCTAGCTGGGAGGATGATATTTAACAGAAAATAGTATCTCGATCGTATCGACATAGTTACGAAAAGTGTGCAATTTGAAGTAGTGTAGCTCATTCTTGCTTAGAACTAGTAGAAACAGCAAGTGATGGACAGACACATTAACCGAGTCAAATTCAATTACACATGTATCCAACAGATTTTTAAAAATAATTTTCTTGAGAACTTAGCCTCGTAAAAAAAATAGTAGTACCATTTAATAGTACCTACTCCTTATAAAAAACATTTAAATATTCACTTTCAACTTATTTGTGCACAACGATTAACCTCTTCATTACTACCACAATTTCCACCACAGTCTGTACAATAATGAAGTAACGGTACAGAAAAGGTCTCCTTACAAATTAAACAATCTATTGAATTCTTCAAAATAATTATCAACGATCTTTACTCTCAAATATCAATAGTCCCGAAGTTAAAGGATTAATTCGATTATTCGCAAGGCGGGTCTGTAATCAGAATGATCTAAAGCTTCTGTGGCAATTCTGGTGCACGGTGAGACAACGTGAACCGCGGAAGGTTAAAGTCAGACGCAATTGCCTTCATTCGTACTTTTCGAGGAACGACCGCAGAAAATGGGCCAGTTTCGTCGAGCAGCTATCAGGGACCAGGGGAATCTTAAGCGTCAGATTATCCGGGGCTTAATTATTTCGAGGGATTCTGTTAATCCGCGTTCCGTTTCACTCGGAATATCTGATAAGCAGCGCGGCGGCGGTCTAAGTGCGTCTGACTGTCTGTTGGACGGGTTTCGGGACCTGATTATTTTACTCGGCAAATTTTCCTTGTCGACACTGGTTAGCGAAACACTCTGTCCTCGACGCTGTGTTCCCCGACCAACGGATTTGTTGCGAAAGTTCGCCGCGAGACTGGCTGTCCTCGACGACAATGAAACCACCGTGACTCTACGAGGATTTGTTCGTGGATTGAACACGGCAATTCCTTTTTTTAAGTATAAAAAACAGTAGAATCTGAAGAAAGACTGGATAAATATGTATTTTGATTATGAGCGTAGCCAGGTTATCAGTCAGGCGCGGGGCAAAAATATTAACACATCGACTGCCACAGTGAAAAAGGTTGTACGTAGCCAGACACACTTTACTTTGTTTTTCAAGTCATAAATCGTTGAAAATGTATTCGCTTTGTTAATAGAGGCTATTGGTCGTGTTTCAAATTATACTGCAATATTAAATATTACTTAAAAAATTTGTAACTCTGAGAAGGAAGTAAAATTATACAGGGTGTTCCGCTCAAAACAGTCCACCTAATATCTTCTCTATCTGTGATCATACGAGAAATATTTTTTACGTAATTCAAATGCTTCTGAAAATTTCCAAATAAAATACACGAAGGCTTCGCCGTTCAAGGGAAAAAATATCATCTAAACAAGTCGAGTCTTTCCCATTTCGTGTCGTTGAACGATACCGATTTTTCCTTCGATCCGGGCTGGTCTACAATTTATACGCGATCGTTGTCCGGCGTTCAGCAAAAATCACGCAAGGTTAAAGAACATCGAAGCGTGAAACAAGAAAAGAGCTGAGAGACGGAAGGGCGCAGAGAGAGAGGGAGAGGCGTGTCGCGTGCATCGTAGAGGACAGCGGATCGTTTCGATATCAGCGTACACGGTATCGGGGATCTCTCCGAGCGGAGTCGGCTGGCTGGTTCGCGCGGCGTCGGACGAGCGTCGTAATTTGCAAAAATCGCCGGCCGATCGCGATAAGCGAGCCCGGCCGATGTTTGCCAATTAGCGTGCAGCAGCCAGGAGAGAGGTGAAAGAGGGTGGGGATGGAGCTAGAGAGAGAGAAAGCAGCATTGCACGACGGGTGTCGGCTAATGGCAAAGCCGCGTCTCGTTTTCTCCTCGCGACACGAACTCGCCTGACACCCCGAAGCATACGAGCACAAGTGCAACTGCATCCCTCGTGTGCATCTTCTCTGATGCAACGAGTCGCGGTCGTCAATATCGGAAGGCTTCGATCCATTCTCGAATTTATAGGGGACGACCAGACTGAAGGAACTGGGATGGTTTATCCTCCATTTGCTATAAGAACATAAACAGGGTGGTCTACTATCGGTGGTACCTCGGACGAGGAATGGTCTGCAGGTGGGAAAATAAGTAGAAAGGATAGAATGACACTTTTTTACAACATGATATGGAAAGTTTATTCACGCGTTTATAGCTGTTACTGAATGGGACTGTTATTGTGTCTGATCAGTATTGATCGTATCTACTTAT
Organism: Dufourea novaeangliae; assembly: GCF_001272555.1. Lineage (NCBI taxonomy): Eukaryota > Metazoa > Arthropoda > Insecta > Hymenoptera > Halictidae > Dufourea > Dufourea novaeangliae. The sequence continues at coordinate 168,393 of NW_015374062.1, read as the reverse complement.
TGTAGGCAGAAGTCCTTTCGTTTCTAGGAAACTATCGACAACAATATTATCCTGGAGTCTATAGACCTCAAGTAAATCGCAGGGCAATGGGTTAAAAACCTTTTACAGGTCTGGCAGTAAGTCCTGAAGTAAAAGTGCTAGCCCATATTTGGACCACCTGCTCTGTCTAAGTAAGAAAAATAACAAGGTTAAATAACTTCCCAGTAGATAAAGCGTTAAAAAAACTAAATAATATTTGTTCTACACCAAATCAATGAATAATTATATTACGTTTTATCCCCCCCCCCCCAGTCAACGTTAAGAATAAATATAACTGATCTCAAAACCCAAACCAATGTTCATATATCCTGGTAACAATGTACTGGCTACAGGATAAGATATCATTCATGTAATTAATCCACAGTTCACTAGCCGCTGACACGATTTTTCCATGATCACCGAAGTTCCGCGTAACACGATTCATTGAAAGGCATCCGCGGCGTCGATAAACCGTTTCACGGCGAAAAGAATCGGTCTCCATGGTGACCCGGCGCGTCACTATCAAATATGTAATTATTGGCTGAATGGCAGACGACGGCGTATCCGCAAAAATCTAATTACCAGACCGCGAACGCGGCTCGGATCGCCGACTTATCGCCGGCGTACATCTAATTGGTCGCGCAAAAACCGATTTCCGGGCGGCGGACAAACGTTATCGTGTGCGGCGATCCGATAACAACGATAATTTTTGCGAGCGCAGCCCGACGTCGAGCCAGAGTAGACTGGGGAAAGGGAGAGGGGTGGGAAAAAAAAAGGAAACGCAAACCGTGGCGGTTTACGCGTTTCCAGCGATTTTTCGCTTTTGGGAACCGCAGCCGCGTGCATAATTCGCCGCGTCCCGCCACGAAATCGATGCACGGAAAATTACGAGGCGCGCCCTCGAAAACCGTAGTGCCCCGCCCTCCCTTCCCCTTTCGTTTCTCCGCCGAATTTCGCTCCCTTGAAACTCACGATAATCAAGATACCCGTTTGTCACGCATCAACGGAGTATTTTACACTGTTGCGGGGTCTTTCTATCGGATTTTTACGGTCGTGTGCGTGGATTAAGCACGACCTGGAATCCATTGACCCGTTGTTTCGCATCGTTGTGAATTCTGGTGATGCATCAGCCGGAAGATACCACTTGAATATGTCTGCTGTTTCTCTTACGATACATTAGAATTCCTAACGTCCTCCTCATGCTTATCTTCCCACGGTTATGATTGTTAGTTTGTGGATCTCACGCGTTTATATGCGCGACTCGATGGATCATTGTGTATACTTGCCACCGAAAAATCGAAGGTGCAATTTAGGTAATTGAAAATTAGTGCAAATAAGGTACGATCAAATTGTGTAACTCTTTGACTGCGGAACACTCAGAAGCAAAATTTGCCAATCGCACAGCGTTCTGGTAATAATGACCATCTATAATAAAAATAAATTGTTTTTTTCTTGCATTATGTTTGAGTTATACTTATTAAAAAGGTAATTTGCAAGCTTAAAACATTTAATAAAAGTATATTACTCCACCCCTTTTTTAATGTTTGCACATATATAGAGAATGGTAACGGTGTATATTTTTTTTTTATTATTTTTCAACGTCCTTTAAGAAATAGTGTCCAGCAGCAGAAGAGAAAAAGAACTTTGATAGGCATACTTTCATGCTTTATCACCTTCCACCTTTTTTTAAACACACATAGAGAATAGTAAATGGTACTTGGTATTTCTTTCTCATTATTTTTACAATTTTCTACCAAAAATGGTTCCTAGCAATGGAACATAGAAAGAACTTCCCTAAGAACATTTCAGGCACACAATAACTAACGAATAAGACTCACTAGGTTACGTCTAAGATCTGGACCACAAAATCGAGTTACAGTAGCAGGTGACAGCACTTACCTGGAACATAAAAAGCAAACAATACAATTTAAACAGTACTGGGAAAGATTTTTCCACGGAATGACACGCGACACGCGACAACGACAGCGGCGGCCGACACGCTCGTCGTTCCCGCATGCACGTTACATATTATAAAACGCGACGAATGGACGAGGAACACGGCGAGTCCCTCCCTGCCGTCGCGTCGGTGCGACTAGAGACTTTAATAAAAAACGCATTACACGCGTCAGGTGATTTTATCCGAGATTCGTCTCGCCTTCGGTACACGTAAGCCAGCGCGTACACACAAGAGAAAACAGGGAACGAGCGGAGACGGGGCTCGGGATATTGCGATTCTGCGATACATAGAGGGGTGTCCCCTACAATTTCGTGTGTCTCCGGGACTAACAGATATCGTCGACGTCCTGTAAATAGAGAACATCGTTGCGAACGATATTTACTCGCGGAGTCGACGTCCCTGCGCAAGATCGCCGGGAAATTTCTCCTGTGACAGCTTCATTTCGCCATTGAAAGCGGTGACTGTCAACGCTGACAAACAAATAAAAGCTCATTTTCCATTATAGAGGGCGGTGTACAAAAATTTAATTCCCGTGTAACACAAACTAATTTTTATTATTGAAATTTTTTTTTATTTGTATATACTGTTTACTACTAACCAGTTGAATACACGAGGCTTTAATTTGAAATTTTGAAGGTTTTGGTTTTATCCAAAATCGGCTTTTAATTTTATGGTTGTTGGTACTGGCCAGTAGGTCATTTGACAATGAGCAATCTTATTGTACTTTTAAGTTACACTGGTCAATTGTGAAAAAAATATTCTCATTTGTTTAGTAATGGTAAAGCTGGGATGTGACTTCAAAGTTACACTGGGCAGTGCATAGAGGGTTGACACACTCTCGGATGAAACAACCCTCGTAAACCTTCCATATGGATAGAACACTATTTTTAATAAAATGAGAAGTTTATAAATCAATATCGTCAACTCGTTTATAAATATATAAACTAAATCCTCGATGATCCATGAGCGCCTGAAACAAATATCATCGGCTCCAGAATTTCTATTCTATCCCTAAAATTATGAATTTGCATGAACATCCGCAGTAATAACAAAAATAGAAGCACAGGGAACAGAGAATTATTTTCGAAATTTTCCGTCGAGTCCGGTCGTCGACTCCCATCCGCCGAACAAGATTCACCTATCCGGTTTTCAATGAAGTACCCGTCGTAGACGGAGGGCCGCGCGTTCGACGTTCTTTCAGGGACTTCTCAGCGAGTTCGTCGGGCGTATCGAGTGCCGGGGGTAAAAGTACGACGTCCGCGTAACAGTTCCTCTCGAAAAGTTTTCCGCGTCCGAGTTCATCATATCGAAGTTTCCGTGGAACGTGCAAGAAATACGGTTCCGCGGTTTCCGCGTCGTCTGCTCTCGCCGTCTCTATTAAGGGGTTCGTACACGGTCGTTACGAAACCATGAGGCGGGAGAAATCGCGCGACATCAAAGCGAAGAAAGCCACCAAAGCGGCGGTTTCGAATCGAGACGCGGGGCCGGGTTAATTTTGCGCCGCAGCTTATTGCTTTATAACGTGTTTCTGCCCTCCGTGATGCGACCAGGAGAACCGTTCGGTAGAGGAAATGCTGTGATTCGACGGAAGGTGGGAATTCATAAGAATTTTCGAACTCTTGGAATATTAAGACACGCAAAACTTCGGCGGAAAAAAATAATTGAACAATCATTGGTACTAATGTGTAACTTAATAAACTAGGAAGAAAATGTAAAACTCAAACGATTGGGATGAGTGATTAATTAATTGCGCACTTTAGGCATTTATGGCAAGTATGTTTGTCCAGTGTAGGAAGAATTTAATAAGATTTATTATAATAATTATAAGAAGTAATCTGTTAGGAACACGTAAATAACTGTATTATATTTCACTCGATCGATGATATAAAAGATGTACCTACTCGCATAAGTTAGACAATCAGGCATATAACAGATATTTAAGCGAAGATAGAAATTCCTACTTTTGTTCTTATCTTGAAGAATTACTTTATACAATTTTATTTTGCATAAAAATCCGCAGTCTACTTATGGCAGAAGAACTTTGTAACATTTTGTTTATGACGAAATAATATAGTTAACACTTATTTTATACGCATTCATGCAACATAAGATATTACACTTTACTTCCTTTTACAGAAATTATTCATTAAAATGTTCAGCTTGACTATTCGCGCGGTAAATAATCCCAAAAATCAGAGCAGTATATTATATACAGCCTCTGAAACTGTGAAAAACCATAATAAAACCGATCCATTCTGTTCTCACTATCGCATAATAAACCGTTTACGAGCGAAACTGTATTCTTTAATTCATATTATCCTCATTTCCCTGTCCCCTCGTAAAATTTCTAAGAAAAAATAAATACAATCCAGCTAATACTTAATTCATGGAGTCTGAAACTTTCTATACCCGTTTATTAATGATTCCCTCCAACTTCCTATACACCGAGGCCCGTATTTCTCAGGCGGCTTTCAGCGAAGTCAAACATAATTAAAATCGCAATACCTAGCCGGCACCCATCCCCTTGGGGAGATAAAGAAGTAACCCGGAAAGAAACGAAGGCCGGTCGCGTGGAATGGCATATCGACTCGCGTAATACATTGTTAGGATACTCGGGTAAGTTGGCATGAATGGAGCCATAATATCGGGCAGATACCGAAGCGCCTCGTCGTCCGAAGGGACGCGCAGCACGGGAGGGATGATCGGTAATGGGCGAAACGGGTGCCCCCGGGGGCTTCCCGCGAGACTCCCGGGGAGGAGGGGATTCTTTATTTAATATCCCCGGGCTGGTGTCAAGGAATATCGTATATTACCGAGTCGTCTGCCCCTACGACGGTTATTCGCATCCTTGGAACTGCCTCTTTGTTCGGTTCAATTTGTAGGCCGAATGGCGTGTATCGTCGTTTCTTGGCCGTCCGTGGCGGAATAACGTCGAGGGGCGAACGATGGAGAATGGGGTTACGGTTGGCTTATACTACTCGTACCGGCGGCGGTGATTTCGTTTTGCGGCCGAAGAACGACCCCGACGACGTTCATCAACCAACAAAAGCCGTTCGTTTGCTACGTTTTTATACCTACGGGAGGACTTAGCACATTGTAGATTTACCCCGTATCGCGATACTTTTTCGACCGTCCCGGAATTATGTGACACATTGCACTGTAAGTCGTGTAGATTTACAGGCCTCGTGCTTTTTCTCGGACCATCGGGACTTTGCGTATTAACGACCATGCCGTGTGGATTCACATGTTTCATTGCGCATCGTTCAACAGACACATAGTTGTTCAGGACGATGTTTTACCAGTTTAAATGTTTCATATGAAATATTTAAATTTTACTCCAAATGAATCTCAGTGTTTCCACGAAGCCAAATTTTTTTTCTTTTTTCATTAAATCACGAATCTTGATACCTTTACTATATTCACTATATCTCTGCCCAACATATCGTCACTTTCCTGGCACATAAAGATCTTCTTAAGAAATAAAACATTCTGTAATCGAAAAGCAATGATTTTAGTGGCACAAGAATTCGTACACCCAAAAACAAAAATTTCTACAAACATTACCTGCACCAATGCATATTTCCAAGAGAAAGCTATTGAATCTGGTAGGTAAAGATCTCAGTGTACGGTCTAGCCCAATACAATATCTCGTAAAAAGAAGGAAAATTTGTGTATCCACAAAAGTCCCAAGAAACCAGCATCAGAGGACGTAACGAAAGTAATTAAAAACTGGCATCGTCGCTCAAGTAAGCGTCACGAATGTCGCGGTGGATCTTTTAAAAGCTTCGTCCGGTGTTTTCTTTCAATTACCGCCGACCGCTAATAGAGTCGCAGAATCTGGTGGTCGGAGCGGAACGGAACAATCAGAGACGCAAAAGGCGGGACGGGAAAAGCGTAGACGGCGACAATGCGGAGTCGGGACGAAATTGCTCGGGATCTTGAATGCCAACGGGAAGTCGAGTTAACGTCGAAAAGCTTCTGAGTGACTTGCTCGAGGTTTAATCACCGGCTGAAACTTCGGTAATGGGAGCTGCAAAGTGCTCGTGAACGAGGCTAATGCTTCACCCAGCCGCTCAACGTGTCGAAACTTGGACAAACGTGTGCACGCATCTCCGTATCCGTAAAAAGAAAAACGGGGGTGCACACTTTGGTCCGCGCGGGATCGTTGCATCCTGGTCGTGCTGAGAATTGATAAGAGAGACGTGTGGAGACGCTCAAAAGTTCCCGGTTGAGGTCCCGAGATGTACGGGTACCTTTTTATACCTTAGTGGTTCACGAACTTTAAAAATGCACATTTCGATGTCTTCTGTCCCTTGGTAGAACGTACTACTGTTGGAGTTCCAAGAGTTTTCGAAGTTAAATTTGATTAAATGTGGACTTTTAAAATCTCAAATCATTGTTAGTTACTTCTGGAAGATGAAGTACCAGAAGTTTTCATCTTCCATCTTGGGAATAGTTTGACTACCTTTGGTTTGATCATTAGGATCTATTCTATCTATATAAGGAACTTCATACATAAGATCATCGAAGACTCGAGAGTGTGTTCCCTCGTATTCGGTCCCTCGTCAGTTCACGAGCCGAAGAGCACCGTTTCCAGCATTCATTTCTTCCGGTCGACGGAAGAGGGGAAAATCGCGCTCGTCGCGGCGAAGGGGACCGGCGCGGATATTCGGGAAGATTAACGAGACCGAGAGAAGGCGGTGATTGAAAAAAATTCGACGGCCGAGGGATTCTTCGTCGCGTGATCCGGGTGTCCTCGTCGTCTTCGCGACGGTTCCCAGACTCGTGGTAAAAAAGACGGTAGGCTAATCCGGCCGATCGGCGGGGGTCCGAAGGCGCGGCTGGTTAATTAACGGACACGTGCGTCTCATTAACGGAGTTTCAGCCACAAATCACGGCACGCAACGCCCGGCCACGGGCATAAATACCAATTATATGTAGAGTAACCCTGGGCTGCCTGGAGCGGCTGGCGAAGGGTTTCGCGAGGCGTTCCCTAAAACGAAGCCACCCAGGCATAATTATAATGCATATAGAGGGGTTGCGCGGGATTAAAACTCTTCCTTTTCGCGAAATTAGTTCGCCGGTGCCCGACGAAATAACGTCTTTCATTTCGTTCTCTCTTGGGTCGGTTTTCCCTTCTTCTTCCTCCAGACTTAGGGGGCTAAGTGTCTTGACTTTGGGGTGTACTGGGTATATCCGGGGTAAGGATCCCTCTCCGCGTTCCTGAGCATTTGGAGTGAGATGAACCACCTCAGGTACTGATTATTAAGATACTAACGCATTTCCATAATTCCTAATGTTCGTCTCAGTTTGACATGTAATATCCATCCTATGATAGTGTTTCACATTTTTATATTACACCCCGTATAGAAGAGTCTAATAAGCCATATCAGGTGATAAGAACAAGTTTCCATGTTTCGATTCAGATTTTTACCGGGCAACCAGTTACCAAATCCCAAAACAATCCATTGCCCAGTACAGGGCGACAGCTTCAGGTCCGATTGTCCACAGGCCGTAGGGTCAATCTGAACGGATCGATTTCTCAAACGATAATTTCCGGGCCATGTAAATTAATTAGCCGACTAGTCCGGCTCTCACCGCTAGCCAGGCCGTAAATTACTCGCCTGCATCACGGTGCCACGATTTATTAATACAATTTGCCTGCACGTAAAAGGCGCCGGGCGCCAATTATCGGCCGACTAGTCCTCGACGTCGCGACGTGTACGTGGCTGCGACGCGTTACGTCGTAAAATCGCGAGTTGCATGCAAGCACGTGGTGCAGAGCCCGTTTCAGACGACCGGTTAAAAAGAAAAAAAAAAGAAAAAAGCGGGCGACCGCGGCAGCGTCATTAAGCGGCGCAAAAACCCCCGGCTTGGCTGTAACCCGTGATTTTTAGGCAGGATCGCGACCGAGTTATGACACGGGAGAATTAATCGGTCCTCACGGGGACGTTCAATTGGGTGTTGACTGATGACTTGCTTCGCTGTTCGACCCACCTTGCTCGACATCGTTTCGATGCAAACGAATCTGGGTCCCTGGGTTACTGGACTGTTTTTTAAACGCTCATTTCGCGGCAATTTGTCGTGGAAAAAGTTCTTCGTGTTTTTCTTTTGGGTAAGAAGAATTCTTAGATCGCTGGGAAATATATGATCGAATACCATTCATGTTTTTAAAGTGTTATAGGTTTACATGGAACCCGTATGAGGAACAAATTTACAATTCGTTTTAATTGTATTAGGTCATTGCATAATAAAAAATATTATTTTTTTAAATCGTTGAGCACGAATACAATAAGATTGTAACTCATTGGTGAAAGTATGATTCAGGTGGATTTTACTTTCATTAATAAATCATCTTTTCAAGATAAGGTATAATTGTCGAAACCGTGCAATTCAAAAGGGATATTTAATTTGCAATAACGCAATACAGTTACGGGTATGATACTCTCAAAAATTTCAATTTCAAATACACAGGGTAAGTTTCGAAGGACAGAATACTCGAATACATGTACTAGATCCGAAAGTCTTCAAATTTAATCTAATCTTGACCCTCAAACTAATACTTTAACCGCTATCTTGCCCCAGTAATATTATTCAATCGTCCCTAAAAAAAAGTCGAAACACAATTGATAGATTTGCCATAAGATACCAGTCAGAATCTAACCATAAAAACACCTATGAAACCGAAGAAACCCCTTCAAATGACCATAACCAAAGGAGCAAGGGAATCCCGGTGGCGTAAGAGGGTGGATTCTGTGAACGTTTCCCAACCCCTTATCACCTAGCAACCACGAAGCACCCGGAACATGTCTCCATAACTATGACATAACGGAGTCCTCTCTACGAAAACTTGGCCCACTGATCCGGCCAAGGATTTCTATTTCCTCCCGAGACACCTCGTATAAGGAACTATGGGGTGTACCGTGACGGTCCATTCGGGCGGAGTTAATAAAGAAATATACAAGGTGACCAACCTCCGCATTTAATATCAATTTGCCGGCCGACTCTTTCTTCGGTGCACCCCACCCTTGATGGCTGTCCCTCAGCGAGGGCGAGAGACGCAACCCGAAGAGGGTGAGATCGCTGGGAAACGACGGTCGGATGGCGAAGAAGGGCGGTTGGTGAAACAGCGAGGACGAGCGACGATAAGAAAATAAGGGTGAGCCTGAAACCGGCTACTAGGAATTTCGTGGTAGAAATCTGCCCAAGGGGGTTGAAAAGAGAGTCAGGGTGGAACGCGTCGCGCAACTTCCTTCGCCCCGGACGAAGTAATTGTTAAAACGCGTTCCAAAAGATGAGAGCTGCTGATTACTTTCCTACCCCCGGCGAGTGCATCCACGGGACTTCTTCTCCTTTTTCTCGTATTTTTTCTTCTTTTTTAACTGTAAATGTCCTGGATGCGGTCCCTTGATGGTTCCGGGGAAATCTAGCAAATTGACAGGGACCTTTTTGTCTCGCGCGAAAGAAATTAGTCGAGTAAAGAGAAGCACTCGCGGTTTCCTTATCCGACCGTTCTACTGTGGTTTACTGCTTATTCTTTTTTATTGTCAACTGGGATGCTGATAGCGGGTACAGTTTTCTTATGATCACTTTACTTAGCAATGGGTGAAAATGGTGGATGAACTAGATTACAAATAGGAAATTGTTCATGTTATTCTAGAAGATTACATAGAGTGATATGTCATTGGTGGTACGATCGAAGAGGGGTTACGTTCGTCAGGTTCTTTTTTTAAAGTTTCTCAATGAAAATTAGGAGCGAAAGTTTAAAATATTATTTTTTCCAACCACGTTTTAAGTCTGTTGGATGCACTTGTTATTGAATAGGGCTCAGCTAATGTATCTGATCATTACTTATCGTTTCTACTCATTATGAACACGAACGTATCTGTCGCAGATGAATTTTCAATGGAAATTTTCTCTAAAACAGACTGACTGAGGATGAAGCCTGAATTAACTTTTCAAGTCAATTTGGTCAAATAGAGACACGGTTAGATCTAGATTCAGTTCGAATTAACTTCGTCCCGGATCTCGATCAAACCGACACTAAATTTATTTAAAGTAAGATGAATCGTTGCGATGTTCACCCCGTTGTAGATTCAGTATCAGCGATATCTCGGTCAGATTTCAATTAATTTTGACCATAACCTAGTCTCTGTATAGTTAGAATCAGGTTAAGTCTGGATTAGGCCTTGTTATCCCGGGGTAAATCTAGGTTCACCTCAAACTAATGTCCGCTCGTCTTCATTCACCTCCACTCGACTGTTCCCTTTATCCTCCGGTCCATCCAACGTTTATTTCACGGGAGAATTATCAATAAAATCATCTGTAGGAAATCCATAACCATAAATTTCTAACCGTTTTGGACAGGAGTGCAATCACGGAATACAATATTCCAATTCCATCAGATTCAACAGCGACCCCAATCGCGGCATGCAACCCCGCGACGCAACAGTCCAAACACGGAAATCCTTTCGATTAACAACGCGTCGAATCGGGCAGGGCCCGAAATTAATTCCACGCCCTGCCCCCCCTTACCCCACCGCCAAACCCCCATCCAGCCCGCGGAAACATGAATTATGCCTGTCGGCGAAGAAACGCGGGAGGCGCAGCTGTCACCGTTGGCCCCGCGGTAATTGCATTATTTGCATTTAAAGCGCTCGTGAAAAAGACCAGGGAAACGTGGAAAGGACGCGGTTAGAGATTCCTTTGACCACTCCATCTTCGAGTACCTAGACGCTTTCCCCCATGGAACCCTTTTGTTGCAACGTCTGGGGCTCTTATTAAAGCTCGACTGGCCGAGCAGTTGCTATCTCCGAGTTAGCTCATCGAATTCACTGGACCCTCTGAAACAGTCTACTGTTATTGATTGCATCATGCGCGAATCCACTTAGTTTTCGCATTTATCACGGTGGTAGGTGTCAAACCTATTTCGAGTTCGATACGGAGCTGAACAGAGTGTTATCGAACTGTCGGTTGAACCTGAATGGTAGGGATTTTATATGTAGAAGTAAATTGGAAAGCCAGAGTTTTTCATGTTGAGCTTCAGTTTTTGGGGTAAATTGATGTTGAAAATTTATGAAACATGCATTTGTATACTGTTTAACTCCCAGATTTGTCTGGTGCTTCTTTTATAATAGTAATATTTTTAACGACTGGTAGAAGCATGGTATTATTTGTTTATCAGAAGAAAACATGATTCATAAATATACAGAAAGTTTTTCGACCACAAGGTTACATACAGAAAACTCTACGTTTTCAGGACCAACCCCTTACAGGTTACGTCACTAATTACGAGGTATCCTGCATATGGATTTTAAATTATATTATATTTTCTTGATACACGAGGAACTATTTAATTGAGCAGTAAATTTACTCTCAAATGAAATCAAGTTAAAACGTTTCTTATGCATTTAGACTTGGAAAGCATCGCTAGATTGTAAGGGTTGAGACTGACAAATAGGATGTAATCCGTTCTGGTCAAATTTAAATCAGCACACGAGAGTCTAATCAACTAATATAAATTGCTCGGATGGCAGATGCGAAAGAAGGGGTGTGAGTGAAATCCGTGTGGATAATGAAACCAGGGAAAATATGGAACGATTTACTGTTTCAATTAAGAACATCTTTCTAGGTTGATTGAAGCTTTAAAAGTAGTTTTAATTATAGTAACACCTACGTGAAAATAAAGATCTTTTTTCACTTCTTTAAGAAACTTCAAGTATTCCAGGACAGACTTCATAATAATTGAAAGAAAAAAATGGTAACACTTATTGTGTAAATATCAAACTCCCTGCAAGGATAGTGTCAAAAGTCAGTTAAAGTGACACTATATCTCATCCAACGAGACGAGGCAGTAAAAATAACCAAAATATCCGCGTGCTAAGCTCTCTGACGACTGTCTCTGTCCCTGACCCATTTAAATGGTCAAAATCGTGCTTTATTTCCAAAAAGTTGCAACTACCCCTGCTCCCCCTTGGCTACGGCCATGTTCGCGAGTGATCTAGCAACAACGTCAAGAAGAAATCACGCAGCCGCATCTCTAAATATTAATACACTATCTTCCGAGAACAAGTGGTCGGAAAGAACACCGGGGAATTTATGCTGGAAAAACGTTTGCTTTGTAAGTTCGCCAATGCACTGGCAATATCTTGGGCTCGGTGCCGCGTATTGTTGCCGTAACCGTGCGGAATAACAGACGGGTCGTCGGTGTTCAGGAAAACGCCGTTCCGACGAAAGAAACTCCGTTCCCGTTGAAAGCGCGATCCGACCGTGAAAAAAATCGCGGCTGGCTTTTTCATCGGGAGTTTCGAGGGAGGTGGGGGGGGGGCCAAGAAGAATCTGAAAACGGCTTCGCCACTTTTTGTTTCGTCGCCGGCGTCGCTGGATTAACGACGGCATAATGCTCCGCAGCGAACAAAAGTAATCGCGAGCGTACAAGCGTCGGCGAAGGAAAAAGCGCCGGATGTGCGCGAAAGACCGACAGCTCACTCCCCCCCACTGGCCAGGCTTTGTTTCCCGACCAGCCAGAATTATGGACTTCGGCGAGACTTCAACAAGGGTTCCTCTACACTTTCGACTCCCACCCCGAGATCTTTTCGCTAGGTTACATTCAAGACTCCTGGGCTTCTGATGTAATTGATTTTGCGACCGCTGTCCTTCCCGGCAGAAACGACCGGCTTTACTGGGCAGACGTCGACGTTTCGTACTGTCTTTTACGGGCTTGTATCCTACATCGTCGCCATTACTCGCGGGCCAACCTTCCCCCGGAACACGACGGTACAGAGAAGACGCCTGGAAGCTAAGGAACACTACTTTCCGAGAAGCTTCATGTTCTATTAAAAATTTCGGTGGGATTTGTAGTATTTTGTTTATATTGTTTTTCTTACTACCTATAGGTAGTGATCGGACTGATACCGTATCAATCTTATCGATTCCAGGCTCGATTCAATAGCTCGCTGAAGTGGTCTCAACACCGGCTATCACATCGCGATAAAAAAAACATAGCATTCCATTGAAAAACATAAAGATGACCTTGCAATCTCCTCTATGCCTTCACCCATGCAGAAAATATTTGTGTCACAATATTCCCCCCTCTATACGGTGTAAGTGTTTATAACATTTTTTCATATTATTACAAATAACGGCAATATTCAAAGTGGACATAGTTAATTCCCCACCCTGTATATACGCCTTCAGAAAGCAACCGATTATCGACGAAAACCGTATGTTAACAAAACCTCTATTAATAAAAGACACACATTTTCGGTAATTTATGACTTGAAGAACGACATAAAGATTGTCTGGCTACGTACGGCCTTTTTTCACTGTGGCACGGAACGTGTTAAACATATACAAAAGGTATATGCCCAGTAAATTTTGCTGACCACAACACATTTACTATTGTACTAAACTGATATAGTACCCAATTTAAACAGTGTCTCACTGATATCTCAGAATGCGTCACAGTCAAAGGGTTAATTATCCGCGTCTATGTGTCCTGTTAATGCTTTCGTCGGCCAAGTGGAAGAATGTCGTGTTCGCGGTAAAACCAGGAACGTCCGCCGATATCGGGACACTCGGCTGCTTTTACTAGCTAGACGACAGCTACCATTGAGCCGCACTCTATGCGTTCGCCTGACGAACGAGCGTTTAAACAGCGATCCGGTGCGACGAAAGTGGTCGCGGTTCGCTGCGAAACGCGGCAGAAAACTATATTTCACGCTTGTCCCCGACGCCGTAACGGCGCGGAGGCACCTCTAAGAGATGCAACAGCGGCTGAGGCGGCGGCGGTTGCGAGACATGCGTCTCGTACAGGGTTATGGACCTGTAAATACGCCGGACGTGTTTACACGACCATAACCGCGGCCGTCTTGTAAATAAGTTAACCCCCCTGGCCTCCGGGGCCGGTTTTACGAGGACAGCGACAAAGTACCGATATAACGCGGGCCCGAGTGCTAGCCGCCTCGGCCAATCGCGGGGGGTATTCTCGCGGCCGAGTGAATTCGAACCGATGTAACGCGGCGCTAGGCGACACAGTAAATCACGGTTAGCTGCACTCTCTTCTCCTGTCTCTCTCGGAGTTCAAGGGGTTGGAACGACGACGGGGAGACACAGCGTGGACGTTTACGTCTTCCGTGAATTACGGGAAAATTGACTCGATGCCGAGTGATTCGGTCGACGCGCAGACGGTGCCGAAAATACATGTCGTGCGTATGTCTTTGTGATGCCGGACGAAACTACTTCATGTGTTCACGTGGAAATGGAGGATGCGCGTTATACAGTCACTGTATACACTTTCGTTCGGCGAATGTAGGGTCCATTTGGATTTATGAGTGTATACAAATACTTTGCATGATTATCTGCCGGTGTGTCACCGTATAAGGAGGTGAAAGAATCCCCAGAGTCGTCAGTGTATCGCCAGAGTTGTCGTTGAGATTTATGTTATTATATTCAAATACATTTACCTTTGTTTCTAATAATCTGAGAAAGTTATTCCATCACCTGACGCGACTAATCCCACAATTATAACAATGACAGTGTGGTATATTGTTACTGTGTGAGCTGAAATATTAATTTAATCGTTCAACATTAGTAATATTGAGTAGCCCAAAAGTGATCATAATTACTATTTTTACGTTCTCAGCAAAATTCACGGGGACAAGTGGTACTATTGCGAGGCAATTTACGCGCAGGGCCGCGGTAAGGGTTAAACAGAAATTATTCACTCGGCAAATCGCGTCGCAATTTGCATGCTTGTAATCCTGGCGCGGAGTTCGTGTTGCGACACCCCCTTACGCCAGCCGAGATTCCGCTATCTTATGGTAAGTGGTAACATCTCGAAGACGCATAATTGAGAAAGGGACACGGGTGGGGTAGGTACCCCGGTGGATATCTCGACCGCCCCGGGCAAAATTTCCATTCGAGTTATTAGTTCGGGGTTCGATGCGTTTGCCACTGCACCCTGTGCCCGACAGCTGCACAGAGAACGGAGAGATTCACCCCAGATATCCACGGTTCTGTACGGTACACGCCGACCGTGGAATCGGTGTCTGAATGGACAAGTAGCTCGATTTCCTGGAGAACTTGAGCTGTTTTGGAAATTGTTGATTAGTCTCGAACGGTGTACAATTGGACCGAGTGCTCGAGGCTAGGTGAACGTAGATTGGACTAGGCTAACTGCCCATCAAGTAGCGGTGTTTTGGACTGAACTGTAGGACGGAACTTGATGGATAGAGATATCTCAGCTATCTGATGATCGCAAAGTGTCTGCAGGGTTAGTAGTTTGTATAGTTGTTTGTATATTGCTCGCTGTGCCACGAAATATCAGGACCGTTTGGACTGGACTGATCTAGATCATCGAATAATAGGAGTTTAGAAGGAATCGATGGGTAAGTTGAGAATTTAGGTCTTCGCAGAGTCGCAATTTACTTTGATTATAAATACGATAGATTTTAATTCGCCAAAGTCTACTGGTATCTCCAGAATTTAGACTTGTTATTTCGCTAACAGAAGCCTCCTAGAAAACATACTAATGATGAGAATAATACATACCGCTAAGAAGATTAAGATGTAGAAAGTATATTCTCCTCGAGAAAGAACCAAGAACAAAAATTACCATTACACAAAAGTCATCCGCAAGACATTAATCAAAGTCAATCGGTTTAATCGACGGGATCGAAAGAAAATGAAGATGGAATCAATGGCCAGTGTGATCAGAACACGCTCACAAGCCAAACGGGGGCGTATTAATTCCGGCGTAAATACTTTCGGAATTAAACGGCAATCAATCTTCCGAATCGGAGCGAGCACGGTCGAAGGTCGTTCCACTCCTGGGAGGACAAGACGGTAGGGATCCAGGTGGAAAGAAAAAACAATTCCGCCTTATTGAAGACCCCTCGTTTGCTTCCCGACATTAACGACACGCAAACGAGCCTGCTCGACATCGGCTTCCTACAACGATTCCGTCGACACGGCGTATCTGCTTATTTATCGTCCGCGTGATGGGGCGTGCTCACCCCTCCGCTCGAACAAAGCACGACGAGCGAAGAAACGAATTGGCAACCCGCTGACGGCCCCGAGGAGGGTGACTTTCGCTATTCCGGTGACTAAGAAGACGAAGGATCCCACCCTTAAACGCGCAAGGGACTGCCGGTTGAAGAGGCGGGTGGAAAAACGTGGTCGGTGATTGAGATGATGGTACGACGATCGGTGTACTATCTCCGGTGAACAAAGGCGGGATAGCCCTCTTGCACCGGAAGCTTAAAGTTGATAGGGGGTGGAAAACACCCGGAGACTTTCGCTTCCGGTTCACCGCATCGACGCACGGTACTCGATGCAATTGAGGATCGATTTCAAAACATATTCGAATTTAGAAGATTATTTCCAATCAAGTTAACCATTGAGCTAATTCCGATTCTCTTAAAACATTGTTATATCCCTGATAATGACACAGTCGACGATACTTGAATCCACTTGGACCAACCAGCTCGAGTTAGACCCCATAAGCTGAATAGTGG
The DNA here is from genome assembly GCF_001272555.1 of Dufourea novaeangliae. Taxonomy (NCBI): domain Eukaryota; kingdom Metazoa; phylum Arthropoda; class Insecta; order Hymenoptera; family Halictidae; genus Dufourea; species Dufourea novaeangliae. The sequence continues at coordinate 151,902 of NW_015374062.1, read as the reverse complement.
ATTCAAGTTCTTAATAGCCTGGGTCACAATAAACTTGGACACGTTCATCCAAGAACTCAGTAATATCAAAGTAACGTAGTTTCCAACGATACACGATGAGCCAGCCAAAAAGTCTCGAGGATCCTTCTAAAAAAATAAAGAAACATAGGTGAGTCCGTTTACGCAGAGTTCCCAGCGGCGAAAAGCTACGGGATAAAGGGTGTCTACCGGCCGTGAAAGGGAACTTTTTACGGGCTGCGTATATATGTCCGGGATTCGACTTTTCAGTAGAGGGGTGGCATTCGACGGCATCGAAAATCCATAAAACGGCCGAGCAACGCGGAACGCCGACGGCGTTCGCCGTCTACCCGCGAGTCCGTCGATACTCTTAGCGAGCCGGATCGACGCCCGTTCGTCTCCGTCGGACATCGCGAAATATTGTTTTGAAGAATATTCCTCGGACGCGCGCTCTTATTGCTTCTCGCTCCGTTGGCCCGGAATACGATTGTTTTATTATACGATCTTCGTCGCGGACTTGGGAACTTCCACCGAGCCCCCTCCCTTTCTCTCTCCCTCATTCCCGTCGATTCCGTTTCGTATATCATGGTTTTACTGTTGTCGAACTGTGCGACCGGACGAACTTTGATCGTTCCGCGGCGTCGTCGTGGAATCTTGATAAACAAGCGGAATTTTTCGTCGACTCTTTATTCGCCTGTTTCCCTATTTATTAACCCCCCTAGTCGCTGACTGTTCTTCCGGAACGATGACCCGGCCTACCTTCGCATAACCCTGTCAGACAAATTTTCAACTGGAATTCCGTATCCTGGAATCGCTCCACTTCGACTTCTTTCATTTCATCGTCTATTGGAATGAGTCTGAAGGTTTTATGAGACGATGGTGCTAAGTAGCTTCCATCGCTGACTGACTGGTATTTCGAAATTTAAGTTCATATTACTTAATTATATTAAATGTTCGATGAAGATACTCGTTTGTTAGAACTAGATAGAATATTGATAGAATTAGAGGAATGCTACACGTAATTCTCTCTATAACACCATGTTCGTTTGATCCCTTAACCATCATCCGTCCCTCATTTTCTCAATTTAATTTGCCCGTCGGTGTCAAATTGACCCAGTGGTAAAAATTAAGACAATGACGTGACAAATAGTTAAATTTGCAAATTCTTTAAACTAAAAATCACGAAGCCTCAGTTAAATTTACCTACACCTGACAGAATAACGTCTCTTCTTAGGAGAAAACTGTGTCAAATTGACACAAGAGACAGATGAGGGTTAAAAAAAACTAATGTGTGACTCCACAACTCGAAAGATGAAAATGAAGAATTATTTTTACTATCAAGAAGCAGTGTATTATTTATCCTCCAGTGATCATTTATCGAAACAGACAAGGCATCTCGATCGATCGTTTCAGACCGCATCAACGATGCATAAAGCTGAGTCAAGCTGAGCTCTCCGGCAACCACTATCTTTAGCTCTCCCCAAAAGCGAAACTGGGAACACCTAGATCTCAACCCCCCCTCTACACACATCCCCCCGATCTACATGGAAGTTATTCCCAAGGAGAAGTCGCGCCTTATCAGTATTTACCGAGTGAGATCTGCATGGAAACGGCAGCTCGTCAAAATTCGCGCTCGAAACACGGGCTCTTAACGCGATTCGTGTGCTCTGCACGCGTCCTCAGAGAAGCAGCCCGTGGCTATGTCTGGTTTCATTCGTGGTTTCGCAGTTCCATTGCCTGGAGGCTCGTCGCCTCGTCGAAGAATGCGGGACAAACTGCTCAGACATCATTGCCGTCATCGTGTCGATTAAGTACGGACTTCCTCGGTTCCCGTGAACAAAACGCTCCCCACATCGGCCCCGTCCATTATATGATCACGTCGCCATTATATTGTCACGGAGCGTGTCTATCGGTTCGAAGGCGGAACACTCGCTCACGGATGAATTGGATCGGACTCCCCGGCGAAAATCTGTTGCTCGAGTGCCACCGCAGGAGTACAGAATCTGGATGATGCGATCGAATTTCTGGCTAGGGTTCTATCAAGACGGAACAAAGAACCAGAGCAAATTGCTTACTTTGGGAAACACGAGGGTGCTTATTGACAGGTTCTTGTTTGACGCTTACACTTCACCAGCGGATAGAATTTTTTCGCACAGGGATTTAATGATTGTCTGGAAGAACATATGAAGTTTAACGAAGATCCTAAGCTGTTGCTCTAATTTCACATGGACAATAACTAGTTACATATCCTTGTCCCTTCTACACCGTTTCAGATGTCTAATTCCGTCTAGTACCTATCAACTTTAATCAACTATACCCTCCAGCTATTCGATCTAACAGTTTGCTTCGTCCCAGTCCTAACGTTTCAATCATCCTAAGATCCCAGGACCCCAACAATCGCTCCACAATAAAGGACCTCGACAGACACCATAAATCAGTATCAGCCATCTCTCCAAGCATTTACATGGAACCAGCCGTCGTCTATCCGCCTTATTTCCAGCCCAACTCTTCCGTCCCTTAAAAACCGAAAATTTACCGAGTAATCCCGGAAGCCAGTCATCGATCGTCCCCGACGAGCCCTCCACCCGAGCGATTCTCGGGGGGGGGGGGGGGGGGGGGGACGAGGCAAGAAAATCCGAACGAATCACGGAGTGACTACGACGATCACTGCCGATGATCCTTCCGGCACGCGGCCGTCGACGGTTTTTCCTAGCGACGAAACAAATCGCCCGACTTCCCCCGTTTCTCTCCCACCGGTGGATGAAAAACTGCATTCCTCGATCGTGCCATTTTTCTTCGCGACGCCCGCACGCCGCGGTGTCCCCGGTAGCAAAAAGCGAAATAATCAGCGCACGATGGAACCCAGCCGGACTCCGTTCATTTTTCGTGCCGTTGGCTCACCGGGGGGCCGATGGAAATTGACTACCCCTGTCCGAGAGTCCACTGGCCCCCTTTTTTCCCCTCCGCCGCCACCTATGCGTCTTTCTTTTTTTTTGCCTCTCTGGCCTTTTGTTGGCCCCGTTGATTCATTGAAGCCGCGGAATACCCGGAATAATCGCCTGCTTCCTCGATCGGGTGCTAGGTTCTCTGGTCATTAATCCTGCTAATTCCGGTAGTTCGAACATCGTACTGGAACGTTCAATCGTATACAGGGTGAACATACGGTGACTGGTCGGCTCAACCCTTAACTGCAGACCACTCGTCTAGGAGACAAATTTGAATCTCTAATAGAATTCAGATATTAGAAATATGGAAGCAACTGAATAAAATAGTGTATGTAATAATACACTCTGAACAGAAGAAACTTTGTTGCAAACATTATGTTGCCATCTATTTAGAACATAAAATACTCAGGTTGCACATTCTTTATATTTGAGCACTCTGAGAAAATGAAATGAAAAGTCTGTTACCTTCGATGTATTATTCTACACCGAAACAATGTGAACAATGTTTTTCTTGTAATTTTCTATGACACCAAATTTTTTATTCGAAGTCCGTTTTTTAAATTCTCTATCGGACATCCAAATATTGAGGAACTGTTTCGTGTGAGACCAGTAGTTTGTGTACTACCACTTCTACGTGGTCATTATAATATGAAAAATTTTCAGATATTTGAATAAAATCGGAAAAAATATTTTTGGAAGGAATATCTCGGTTAAACGGAAAAAAATATTTGCGATAGGGATGTCGAGAGATTAAACGAAACGATATCGATAAGACTTTATTATCTGAATTTTACGTTGCAAGGCGTTGCAGCAACACACCGCCAATGAAAGCGATGATCGACGAAACCGCAAGGAGATTGCAGATTAGCAAGAAATTCGTTCACCATTCACTGGACAATTCGTTTGATGCTCCTGACCGCTTCCTAGGGATATTGCGGACGAGATGCGGTCGCTACGGCCGAGCATATAACCAGAATATAACCGCAGCTCGGTAAACGCCGGCAAAACGTATTTCAATCAAAGTTCCGAACAGCTAATCCCGAACGATTCTGCCTGGTACGAGGATAGAGGGATCAAGGATTGAACCTGGCCATAAGCTGTCTCGATGAATACCCTTTTAGAGGCCGTTCTCCTTGAAAATCAAGTGTATCCAGCATCCCCACGATCATCGATCTTCCGATAGCGTTAATTGAATACTGCTCGAGCAGTCTGCGTTATTAAACGATCTAATTGGTTCAGCTTTAATACTACGGGGAAAGCAGAGTGAAATTAGGTCGCTGGAAAGTGGACATCAAGGTTACATTTTTGGGAACGTATCCAAGATAGAATGGCTAGCAGTTGGTTCTAAACTGTAACTTGTTGACCTGACTCGTGGAAAGCAGTACAAACAGCACTTTCTTTCAACGTAGTAACAACCTATAAAATTTCGTTGACATTTACTACACTTGTTTGTCCATCGAACTCAGACACCGAATTGAACACATCCTCTGTAACGAAGCCCATAATGTACGAATGTAGAAGGGAATACCGTGATCTGGGAAATAAGAAATAAATAATGCACACTTCTGGAATTGAGATTTCTCGTTCTAGATCGCCGAAACATTTTTCCTATGAAATCGAGATACCTCGTCATCCGTCGCCAATGTGTTAAACTTAGTGTTCAAATTTGTGTATAAGTCCGTCTTTCGAAGGTTGAACAGCTTGCACTGAAGGGACCTTTTACTGATTCAAAATTACTTTAGAAAAATGCTTTAAAAAAAGGAAAGAAACAAATATGAATTTTAAGAAATATACATGGGATTCTATACTACATACGCTACTCTCTCAAATACTTAATTCCATACCGTTCGAATCTTCCATGAACCAAGACTGTACTCTTTCAAACGCTTCATTCGATCCAAGGAAATCCTTCCAGAATCTAAATATACATTACACCAAGGGCCAGTATCTATGCTTATGAGGCGGCCTTTGATCCTGTCGACGCAATCACTCGCAACCTCGCGGGAGAAATATAATACAGAAATCGTCCATGGGAAATCACGTAATGCACCGGCCGGTTCAAAGCCCTGGAAGAACTCTGGAGTGGAAGAAACGAGAGGACCTACGGGTATAGGGCTGGATTCGATTCCAGGATTTACGACGGAGGACCCGTTTCGTCTTGGCCTGCTGAAACAGCCCGAGGACCCCATCGAGGAACAGGGGGGGGAGCAAACTCCGGCCGAAGGACGTCGACGTCGAATGGAATTGCATCTAATGATGTCTGAGAGCCGAATGCAATCCGAACGAACTGGTTGCTGACAACTGTAATCCCTCTTTACCTTTGGAGGACCACTAGCCGATTCCGATTCGTCCGACTTGTCTCGTGACGAACGATACTCCAGGAGCCCTTTCCGTTCACCGATCAATGGCCGACACAGAGTTCCCGTCGCGACACCCGCACCGGGCGGAACTTGTTGCGCGATCGAACTTCGCTTTTTGCAACCGGGGACACAGCCGCGCCCGTTAACCCGGTTCACTCGAGAATTCTTGAAAACCGTCAGCGAACTGTGGTGTTCATTCGCGAATCGCGGGTACCACGAACTTCGCAACTTGTTGCTTGGATCCGAGTTTAATCTTCCGTTACGAGGTCGTTAATAATAAAGCGAGTTTCAAGCTATTCCAGGATTCATTTCAATGCTAGGGAAATGAAGGTATTATTGTGGTAACCAAAATGGTCGTGCGATTTTTGGGGACAGGTGAGTCTTAACTCTTTTTGAGACGGATTTCTTTTTAACGATTAACTCAATAATAGAATAATGCTGGGTATAGTATACTCGTGTATGAAGGAAAAGAATAGGTTAAGTATAGATTTCAAAGTGGGATATATTGTCCCATTAGTCATTTACAATGGAGTATTCCAATAGGTCTCAATGGTGTCGGAAAAAGTATAACAGGAAAATAAGTTTGAAGAAAAAATTGACATTCCATTTAAGAAAACAAAATTGTCTTCTATATCTCCTCTACGCATTCACCTGTCAAGAAATCATTATTACTACATTATGTATATCTTTAAATCCTACAACTTTCATTAGTAATATTTTCGCCTATTATTTGATATATCATACATATTTCAGGTGGACAAAGCTGATAGAATACACTGTATAATCGACGTTCTGCACAACTGAGGGATCCAGAACAAAAATGCGTACGATTTATCGAAGAATGCGTAACCTTCTCGCGTGAAAATGTGCAGGGTATCAGTTGTTCCGTGCGTTGCTCGTCTGCTGAATTTAATTCCGATTATGTGAACAAAATCAAAGTAGCTATCGTTCGATCGAATCGCGAAAAATTAAATGATTCAGTTGCCGCAAAATCGTGTGCACCGTTCGCTCGATATTCCGGGTCCGTTCGAAAATTCCGTCAAAGGAATCTTTAAACGCGGCGAGATTTCATCGTGGATCCAGGCCGATTATTCCGAAAACCTTACGTTTTGCTCTTAACGACCGTCCGATTTCTTCGCCGTTCGGTAGAGGCCATCCCCTTCGACCGTTCACGATCATGGCGCGGCCACATTAATAATTTATGTTGTCCGACGATGGGACGTCGGGCCGCGACACGATCAGAAATCGTGAGCGCAGATACGATCGCCTCACCTCGCGGAAACGCAAAAGAAAGTCTACGGCATCTAGTCACGCGCAAACCCCTCCTCCCCCCCCCTACCTCACCATTCGACGTTCCTTTTCCCTCCCACGGATCCTCTCGACAGGGGCTAATAAAGAATTAAGGACACGTGCAAGTCCAGCGAAGGAGAAGGAGTCGCTTTCCGTGTGGAGGGGGGAAGATGCTTGACGCGTGAACCCATGAAACATTCTGTAGGGAGAAAATTCGGCGACATAAAATAAAATATTCGATTAATAGTAATTGTTTCCACGTATTTGGATGTTTTTTGGTTGGAACTTGTAAATATTCTTCCTCTGAATTACTTTTTTGCAAATGAACTCTCTTATAAAATTTAACAAGGCTTTTATTTTCTGTCAAACCTTATATAAACCTCAATAAGACAAAGAAATTTCTATTTCACTCCAATCTTAAAAAATTCATCACAAAAATCCATATTTCCAGAAACATCCGCAGTCTAGACACCACGCATTGTCCAAGAATGCGCTTTCCTTAAAGAACCCCTCACAGAAAAAAATCCACTTTTTCTATAAAAATAAATCACTGTTTCACAATTCTATAATCCCACGTGTCAGGTCAGTGTAATACCCTGCTACACTGCTATGACCCAGTACCGTATGCACCGAATCATAATTTCTTACACAGACAATACTCTCTCGTTCCCCTAAAAAAAAAAGATGAAGGAAGTGCCGTATCCGAGTGTACCAAAGCGTACACATCAATACCCGTTGTCAGTCGGTCGTACAGGCTGGAGAGGGGAGCGGGGGTGGGTCGTGATCGTAATTGAATCTCGTTTTCAAACGGATAAGCGGAGCCGCAAACGCGATCGAGTTGGTGGCACGCCGTTATTAACGCGGCTGCCAGCAGAGGGAAACAGAGGACACTAATTATACGTCGGTGGAAAGAGAGGACCGTTGACAGGGTACGCCTGACGGGTCGTTGGAAAAGTGATACGACGAGGGAGGGAGGAGAGGGGGGAGGCGCGGAGTTGGGCAAAAGGGTTCGAGCACGCAGGAGGGTTGAGGGGGCGAAAGGGTGATGCCCGACGGCGATGACGTTAATTACGAACGCTCGAGCGTTGTCGTCGTCTGCGTGGATTTCAAAAAGTAAAGTGTGCGTCCCGATCGGCATGGCCGGCCAGCCGAAAACGCGCTGCTCTTTCGCGCGTGCATCGAAATCGAACGCGATTACACCCCGGTTACGCGAACCGTTGTGTCACCCCTTCCTCTCGCCGCCACTACAAATATGCCCGCGATTCCGGGGATGGGATCGGTGCGACCACGGTAACGGTATTTCGGTGCTCGATTCCTCGTGACAAGCACCGTTTAACTGGTTTCGTGTAAAAAAAAAAAAGAAAAACAAATTACGGTAGTGTCGTTTTCGATATTCTTCGTTCGTCCTTTTTTGTAGCTGCATTGTGAGTGTTTATACAAATACCGAGTTTTGTGCATTAATGTAGAAAGATTGAAGTGAAATCGAAATTTGTAGAAAATAAGAAATAGTATTGGAAATTAATACTTGGAATTATAAAGATACTGTATGCACTTCTCTTTGTTACAGAGTACTTTGCACGGGGATTTTCTATGAGAATGAATATCAGAAATTATAGACATAACTACTTACAGACACAGTTTCTCATCTATAAGATGAAAAAGAAATTATTCAAGTACAAGGTACGCATAAAATACTTCCAAATAGAATAACATGCACTATTCTTTGATAAGTACAATAGAACCAAATAAGATACTTTATTAATGCAAATAGTCACATTAAAACAATTAATATATTCATGACCGCTATTCATTTTGAAAGCAGCCTCCAAAAACTACACGTCCACTAAACACACAAATGAATGTATAATATTTTTTTCAACAAAGAATAATAAATTACAAGAAAGAGATCTAACAAGTATTCCGATTGTTCTATCGAGTCTTACACCCATAAATAACAATAATATCGTATTCAAAGAATTAGAATAATTCCATCTAAAATATACCTAAGTCTATCCATATAGAAGTAAATTTTCAACTGAGTTATCGAGAACGGACGCAGGTGTCGCGGTAGCTCAGGCCTATCACAGACCCAGAAGTGCCACGGAAATGGAAGAAACTGACTGGGCAGGGGGAGTCCTCGAAATAATATTCGTAAATCTTTTCTAACAGATTCCGTGCCGAGGGGGGTTGGCGGCCCAGGACAAAATAACCGATTATTCGAGAGACCACGTAAGCCAGTAGCCGTGACGGGAATTTATTTGGTCGATTTGGAGGCAGCCCAGTGCCGCTGACGGTTCTGACTGATAACAGCCACTTTCGCGCAGCTTCCCCGAGGCCCCCCTACTTTCATAGGCGGTCGCCCTATTCGACGCTTAATATTCCGTCGGTGTAAAGGCGGAACCGAGTTCGCCCGAAGGTGGCCGGCCACGGATCGACGGGCCTCCACCGTGGAAAAAAAAGAAAAAAAAGAAAGTGAAGTCGATTTTCGGTTAGCCGACGTCCGGAGCCCACCCTGTCTCGACATCCTTGTGCCCAACCTCTCGACAAATACACACTGAATTTAATTCCTGGCTGGCACTCGAACGTGGTTCGTTTCCACGCTGATGGGAACAGAGAAATCGATTGCCGCCCGTATGTTTACCTTTCGTGGACCTTGAATTCTCGATCGTATCGCGGTCACCCCTTTTGTCTCTGTCGAGGACCGTGCATTCTTTCCGGTCGTTCCGTTTCAGTTCGACGAGAAAGGAACCTTTGTTCCCCGGCTGGACATCGACAGGTCCTTGGAATCCCAGGGCGTTGTCACGCGGAAGATTTTGTAAGTTAACCCCTCGTGATCGAATCAGGGTTGGGATGTTACCGAAATGATCTTATTCAGATGATTGGTTCAGTAAGAAAAATGTGGGACCTCTAGGATAGAACGTGATACCGTTATTATCAGTTGAGGCTTTTGGGTGTCTGCTGGTCCTTTTGGTTGGACCTCTCAAGACCCTTAATGAAAATATTGTCAAATTATACGTCCACCAATATCTTAATACGTTAGTGGAAAAATAATTCAGTTTTTTATGTTATTATTAACAAGTTCGCTATAGGAAGTATCGATCAATTTTCCTAATTCATTTATTTCCCTTCAACCCGATATTCAAATGTCAGGTGTACGTCGGATGGCCATGGCATTTTCGGTAAAATAAATTAATTCTGTTCTGAAGCGATTCAAATCACGTTTCGTAATAAAATGTGAATCGGAATAAGTATGAGGTACGGATGTTTAATATGAATTTTCGATAATTTTTCCAACGAAAACGGCCGCGTCCGCTGCAGCAAAGGGTTCCGGGAAACGGCGAGGTACAATGCGTCTCGCCTCGAGCTTCGGCATTCATTAGCGTTTTTGGCAGACGGTCGTTGGCGCGGGACCAGCCCCCGTTTACTATTTCCCCGGTTGACGCGCGTAAGAAAGTTCCGCCGGTAGTTTAATTGCGAGCACCCGGCGAAAGTTCAGCCCCTAGGACGCGGGCCGGGGATAACGCGGGAAAAATTGCTGACAAACTGCGGAACTTGCCGGTTGAACGGGCAACTTATTTACGGTTTTACGAAAAAAGATTTAATAAAACCGTCCACGGGCCCGTTCCGTCCGTTTTCCGCGAAATCTCAATCACCGTGAGAGATCCCTGAGACCGTGTTGCGCGAACACTTTTTCATGGTTAATGGCGGCTGCATCAACCCACCGGGCCGTTCGCCATTTTTTATTAAACCGGTTGGGTTCGAGGAGCCCCAGGGTAAAAGTAAATCAGACGGTTTCCCGTGGAAACGAGGTGATACTACGGAATCTGTTCAAATTTTTTTTTTTTGGTGAACGCTAAATGATACGGAGTTATAATTACTTTTTTTGGAAGAGAAGTGTGTAAATTGTTAGCATTGAGGAAGTGAATTAAGACTATGTGAACTATCTGATATTGGCGATCTGCAGAGGATTAATGAACCCATGGTACACTTTCACAGGGTGGATTCTACATGTAATAATAACACAAAAATTAAGAATGACGAAATTGCGTTCGAAGTTTTGTTTCTAATAATCAACTGCGGCTCCTATCATAGCACCATCGTCACACCCGTACGAAGCGGTCCCATCATTTTGTCCCGCGTTGTTCCTCAAAGTGCTCAATTTTCTCCGGCGTTTCCGTGCCCCATTCCTCGAGGACACATGAAGCGCGGGACTTCGCGAAGGGTAGCACGACGTAATCGCGGCTTATCGATCCCGTGGATCTCAGTGTCGCGGCGGTTGCTTTATCGATGCTGATGCGGGAATTCATGCGACCGCCGCCATGGGTAATTGTGATTTGCGAGCGGCCCTCGTGAGAATCCGTTGAACTGAATTAACCGTGAAATGTTTCCCGTTCGTTGCACGAATTTTCGCAGATTTTAACGTTACAGTACGTTTAATCGCGTTAATTGACGGTATCTTGATTAACGTTGACCGACTGACGAATGGGATGTGTGTACCTTTTCCAGCGTTGAAACGGACACAGCTGTTGGGTAGGGTAGAGAGCACAGGAGGATCAGAGAGACTGCACACGTAATAGACAATTACTCTGATTATATAAAAGCAAATGAAACACGAACGCAGTGGGCTCAACGGAGAGTTTTAGTGTTTTATTTTTTTGTTCTTGTTAAATGCAAAGTAGTATTTCGACATGAATAATTGGAACACGTTAAACTATATTGCGACTACTCAATCGATGATACGATGAGTTACAGCAGAAGCTTTCACTTATTCTTTTTTAAAACGAAAAACTTTTCTCAAAATTCTGTTAAGGTAAGTCTATAGTGTTTATTGTACCGTTAAACTTTTGTTTGAAACGTTTCGTTCTATCTCTCGAACTTTAAAAGTTATATGCGAAAAAGTGGGACTGTCTCATGCATTTATTTTTTTTTTTGTAATTCTAGTGTTAAACAAGAAAAACAAAGATTTCTGTAACTGGTTCTAAAAACAACTCTGCATCCGTTCTGCGATGGCAAACGAAAGAAAAGAACCTCTAAACAGTAGTAACGCTAAACTCGCTGCTTCTGGTCGGCGAACCCGATCCCAATAGACACGCGAGTGTTCCAGTAGTCCCGATTCCGCGCGTAAAATAAACCCAGCTCGCGGACATGATTGATTTCATCGTCCCCCGTCCCTGCACGCCTGCAGCCGGGAGAGAAGTCATCGAACCGTGGCTGGCTAACCCCTCAGATTGAAGAGCGGATCGATCACCCCTTTTTCCCCCGTGCTCGCGAAGCCACAACCCCCGCGCTCCGATATCGTCGAGCAGCATCTACGTTTCTCACCGGGGGCAATAAAAGTCTCCGCAAATCATGCGACACGGCAGCCGGTCGCCGGGAACGCACGCCCCGCGATTTCCCGTTTCGTTCGTTTTTTCCGCCAGGGCAGTCGGGACAATTAGCACCTGCCCTGCGGCACGACACACCACCCCATACTGCAGCCCACTATCTCCCCGCGAACATTTTTTACGAACCCTGCATTAAGCGTCCCAACGATGCCACCTTCGACGCCTGTTCCCTTCCGACAGTTTCCTACGGTTCGCGCAGAGGCTGCAGGCGCCTCGGTAATTTTCGTTCCCTCCATGGGAGAATCGAGTATGACGCCTTGTGGGCATCAGTTAGTACCGGTTTTTTGTGCTTTTCTTTCCCTTTGTCCTTTGAAAGGTGGATTCGCGGTAGTTTGTTCGGGTAATTTGAGTAACGTGTCGCCTGATTTGATTCCTTGATGAGGGATAATTTTATTAAATGCTTGCACCTGGAGGACTGTATCGGAAATCGTGTACAGGGTGTCCTGTTTTAATTTTCACGTACGAATATCTCGAAAAATATGGAAGATATGGAGAAATGTTTCTAATAAAGGTTGTAGGATATCGAGGGGAGCAGAGAAATGCTCGATGGTCAACTTGGAATTTTTAGATAGGAACTAATATTTTTTAGCTCACGTTTTTGTAGCTGTTACCTATTTATCTACTTAATCTACAACTGTGGATTAGTCATTGGTACACCTAACACTTAAAACAGTATGAAGAAGAGGATTCGACCAAAAGTAAAAGAATATTTATTTTATTTCTCATCTAAAAAAAACTTTTTTTCGTTTCCTCGTTTTAAGAACCATTCTATACATAAGAACAGGCGTTTTCGTTAAAATGCTACAACTCCTAGCTCAAGAAATATAGTTCTGTCCAATTTTTAGTCCTAGATATTACTCTCTACTACTGTAAATTCGCATAAATGTTATTACAGTCATAAATAACACTACATTCCATACATCTGCATTTATTGGGCGTTCGACCGGCTCGGCTGGGCCAGGGAAAGGGCTTTCATTCCCGAATGAATGTGTTCAGCTTCTTGAGCCGGCGATGTGCGCGCAATAATGAGACAAAATGGCCGTGAGAAATGCGGTCGCGTGGCTGTTGGATGGTGCCCAAAGGCGATGAATTATCGGGAATCCGAGACGGTAAATTCGGAGGCGAATACCGGCGGGAAACCAGGCGCCACAATTGATTTCCAGCCGGTGGCAAGAAAAGAGATAACACGCCCCGCCGAATTCGCGACGAGTGACGAGGTTAACCCTTAACCGAACACATGACGTCTGAGAGACCACGCAATCTATAAACTCCCAGATATTTCTGGAATGGAATCACCTCCAGTATTTTTAGTTTTCAATAGTAACAAGAATACTTGTAAGGTGTTACCTACTGGGAAAGACTGTGGTAAAACCGAAACTCTGAGAGTAAAATTTCCTAACTCTGGCATTAACTCATCAACAGTGTAATAAAATCACGACGTATTATAAAGATTTTGTAAAAATTCCCATTGTTTGGTCATTCCTTAAAAAAAGCTATAACCCCTCAGACGCCGCATGACCGTTTGCACATAAGATTCTCAGATGTCCGGTTAAGGGTTAAAGGCCGTCTGTTCTTCGGCCACGAAAGAAACGGCGCGCATCGTCCGCGTGTGGAATTAGAGACTTCGCGTGTAGAAGTTTACGCGAATGTTAATGCACGGCTTAACGAACCATAATGCGCGCCGGCGGGCTTAAAAGACGCGGTTATGGTCCTGGAATGTCCTCGGTGTAGTTGTTTGGTCGGCGCAATATGGCGAACGCGACGACGCACTCGGACTCTTTTTGTAATAATTTCGACCCTTGGTGTTCCTTGAAAGAAAAAAATGAAGGGATTTCAGGTGGAATGTGCTGAACGTGATTGCACTCGCGGGAAATGTGGATTTTAGATAATAGAGACGAAAGGAATTTTCATAGTTGTGTGGGTACCGGCGAGCTTGTAGTCACTTTCTACCATTTTGAACGTGATTGGAGAAAATTTTTAGCCTTGAGTCGTATTGAATTGTTTCGATGCTCGTACTATTATTTAAATATCTCGTTTATCTTTTCAAGTAGTACATTGTTTTATAATTGAAACACTTAATTTATTCAATAATTAACTCTTTCGTTTCCATTGCAGCCGCATGGGTACGTATTATAAATTACGAAATAAAACGAATTCTAGTCTTATATACTATACATATATTACTGTCCTTTCTTACTTTCATTTGATGGAATTCAAGTGCTAGTATTGTTAGGAACGCAATAAAAATTTTATATTAATCATTTAAATCATTATTGTAGCTTAATCTTTGAATGTACTACTATATTCATAAAAATCAAAGAGTCTATAGGCCTGCGTAGATACATAATTGTGTTTGTTCGTCAATGGACGAGAAAGTTTAAAAATCAGAGCGCTGAAGAATAAGAGGGAACAGAAGAATGAAGCAGTTTAATGAATATAAAAAACCCAGAATCTTGCTTACTGTTTCTAAACGAGTTCCTTCATACCCGTACCCTCCCACATTTCTAAAGAATTCTGAAATTTTGCCTGAGCTCGAAGAACATCACGAAACTTCTACTTCAGCCTCTGCCGGCTCGAAGTATCAAAATTTTAGCAATTCAGAAGAGAAAGTACCTAGGTGAGACTTGTATTTTCAGAATGGAGATAGAAAAATTGCATCTCTTCTTAAAAGAAAGAGAGAAAGCTTTTGTTATGCTTTTCCTTCACACCATTTATCACAGAGTGCTCGATCGAAGTTTAAATCATTGAAGTGATTTATGAAGTACAAAGATAGCAGTTCCAGAGGATGAGGATACGAGCGACTTCAGAACGGAAATCAATGCTCAACACTGAAATACCATCGACTACACCGACCTAACCTAACAAATTTTCTTTTCAAAGAAATTCTCCCATCCTCTCCTCGCATGAAGGGAAAACATTACATTTAAACAAAATGCCAAGGCAATGGCACCAGAAACAACATACTTCCATCAGCAGCGAATCCCCCCGAAGATTATTCTTACAAAGAAGAAGAAACTCGAGAATATTGTCTCTGAAAGACAGAATTCGATGAAACGGTAGGGTTTGGCGTATCGCAGACGTTCGATGAAGGATGCAATCACGCCGCAATCAGATGGCAATAGCATAAAGTCTCCGATCCATCTCGAGAGCCTACGGACCTTTTGGGGGGGGGAGGATCCTCCCGAAACAGAGCCCATTTCCCGTCAATAACGGGATCCTCGTTAAACGAGCCTTCAAAAGAGACGGTCACAGTATGTGTATGTCGTTCTTCTCCCAGCCTAACAATCTCATTGATCCAGCCGATCTTATTACAGACCGATTGGCCGTGATCGTGGGACGTCCGCGTGTTCGACGGTAGACGGGGTCGCAGGGCGGATCGATCGCGGTATGCCCCGCTCTGGAACCTATTTATCTCTGACGAGGAATTCAGAAAATCCGATTAACGATAAAAAGCTCGTTCCGTGCCACACCGGAAGGGGGGGCGTACCCCAGCCCGTGGGAAGCGACCCCTTGGAAGGAGCGCGAGACGGCGAGCTGGTTGTCGCAGACGGCCCGACGACACCGGCGACGACGTTGTCCGAACGAATGTTTGGTAACCGTACGTCGACTAGGATGATGGATGACACGCTAATCGTTCGTATTTACGCGCCGTTCGTTCGCTCGCCTTTTTATTTCCTCGTCCATCTTGGTTAGAAGTGTCCCCCGGAATAGACTGCGCCGCCCCGGTGATAAAAAAAAAACTTAGTTAAGTCGGCTAATACCCGGACCAGACCCCGATGCATCCTATGTCAATGGTCGTTTGGAGGTCGATTGAAGAACCTTTGATGGGATGGATAAATGGAAAATGAATGTGACCACAGAGGCTGCAACGCTGGGTGCAAACTTGCTTAACAAAAGTGAAGTAGTTTTAGTAAAAATATCCGCTGCCAAAATTTGTTTCTTCCGGGACCTATTTCGCTATTCATAGTACTTAATATTTTGAAGGATAAATAGGACCCTGATATGATTTTTCAAAAAACATACGAGAGCTTGAGGTAAAACAAAAATTCTTGAAAATACTAATCTGGTCACGAAATTGTTAATTGTAAACTGACATACCAACACCGAGGGGTAGAACGTTCATGTAAATCGTTGGTCACTTACCTGAAACAAAAGAGAAGAATTTTGTTAGACTGGGATCTACTGTATACTAAAATATTTCTAATATATAATCCATTGTAATAATACAAATTATTTTCGTCCCGGAATAAAATTCATAAACTGTCTCCAGATAGCGTGTAATTTCTATGAAGCCTAATTCCATATCCTGCAGTCTCGATGAATCATATTACACCAAAGAGAAAATACTAATTCCCATAAGAGAATGCAAGATCCCTTATCAATCGATCGAATAACAGACGTTACATATTAGAAACCAAACCTGTTGCTGACTAAGACACCTGTGCCTCGTTCAAGCTCCATTCTACGTTACCCCAACCGTCATTAAACGAACCCTTCCCGAAGGTTAGACCACAGACCTCCCCAGGAGTGAAAAATGCCCAACAACAAGTCGATGCTAGATAAATGAAAAACCGAAGCCGTCGTGTTCCCGGACACTCGTTCCAGCCTAATTCCCCTCGACCGTATCTAGAATGCCGTGTAAACCGATCCACCATCGAGGACCCAGGTACAAGGGGAACCTCGGATTGTAGGGTATTACCGATGTGTCGAAGAAGCAACGCGATCGGGGACACATGCGTCGCTAACGAAGAACAAGAAAATCCCGGAGCATCAGCGTGATTGACAGGGGGGGTTTCGGGGCACGGTGTGTATCGCGTTACATCGCGTTCGGTTGGCTGCTCAGGGGGCTGGGTCGAGCCATCAGTCAATGGATGAAAAATGATTCTGTGCCCACGGTCTGGCATTAATCGAGCGCCGACTTGAACGGCGCGCTCGCGACGCGACATTAATCATTCAAAAATCTTGCTCGTTACCGACGTCGCGTGTCTCGCGGCCGACGGAAATATGTACAAGGGGAACGGAAGCGGGACATGGAAATAAAGACGCTCCCGACAAACCGGAGCTGCGGATATTCTTATTTATGCACTTCCGTACTTGGAAATTTCGCGTACTTTCTGATAAACGTAGGCTGTCTCCTAATGACTCGGCTGGTTAATTTAGAGATTTAGTCATTCTTTAGTAATTTAGAGTAATTACCTGTCGACTGCGACCTCGATCGCGGATTTACGCATAAGAAAGAAAAGCTTTTGTACGTTTGGTATAGTATGCATGGCCTTTGGTAGTGTAATTCATTTTTTAAATGTACAGTTATTCACGAAAACCTTCGTGCACCCCATATTTGTGAAATCCGAAATTCGTTTCTTTATTTGTTCAAGTATTCTTTTAGACCAGCGGTTCCCAACGAACGGTACAATTTGTATTGTATTTTTCCAATATTAAGGGGTACAATTTAGAGAAATTAGCTGCGTAAGTCAAACAAGTTGGGAAACCGCTGCTATAGACTAATACATTTTGTTATAAAATAGTTAATATTATCTCATATGTTATATAGGGTATACGAAAACTTTCGTGAGTAACTGTAGGTATAGCATAATATGATAAATAAATTGAATTGTAGCTCGATACACTGAACGAATACTTTTGTCCCTTATTGTACGTTCTAATTGAATTATTTATACATATTTCAAAGTTTGAGTATAAGCACGTTCGGTATTATTTCATAAATATACATAGGATCGATTGGATGGAAATACCCACGGAGGACCGGAAATGAATAATTCTCATGGTGGAATACACATGAAACATGCACGTAAATACAAGTATATATGTCAAAGGAAATGTAACATGTATTATACATATCAGAAAACAGTTATTGGTAAGAATCCCGCAGAATATTGAAGAGATACAAGAAATCTTCTCAGGCTACCACAAATTTTCGTTACCTCTAGAAATAAATATTAAATTTAACCGTCCTCCGTCCTTTCTGTCAAATTGTCACATTTTTCTCCCAGGAAATGATATTATTCTGTCACGTCCGGGTAAATTCTGCTGAGGCACCGTGACTTTTATTTTAAAGAATTTGCAAATTCAACTATTTATCTCATCATTATATTAACTTTTTTTCCACCGTGTCAGTTTGACACCAAGGAACAAATTAACGGGTATTCTATAGCTCAACCAACAGCCCTAGCTGTTTACACCAGACTCAGTTTTTAACTTGCGAAAATACAGGATGGATGATCATTCATTTGTAGATCCAACATCTTACGACAGGATAAAACGTCTATTCCTTAGTGTATTAACTATATGACGTGAATGTAAGTTATGACGGTGCCAAATGTGCAATTCCCCTCGAATTAGGCGACTTCAGAAGCCGATCAAGCGCAACTGTTCGGCGAACGCGTTGACGAATCGCCGTCCACGGGGGTTAGTTCTCCACCCCCAAAAGAACACGTAGGAAATCGCATCGTACCGCGCGATCGACGATGCGTGTCGTCTCTCGCGGTCCTTGCTCGATTCATTGATTGATCGTCCCGTATTTATTTATATTCCATCGAACGGCCACACCTGGTCCCATTAGCTGTTTCTCATTCGCCGCGCGCGGACGGCTGGCAGGGGAGAAATATGAAATCCCCCACGGGGGCCGCGTCGACCGGGCACTCTATCAATTTTTCGTGGCACGGCAGAAATCTTCGGTAGCACGGAACGATCGACTGCCACACGTCCGGTGTAGGCGAACGTGGAATTCGTTCGGAGTTACGACGATGGGACTGCATCGTTGCTTCACGACGATCGAGATCGCATTTAACACGTTCCGTTAACACTTTATGCTTTCGAAAATATTTGCCACAGACCACTCTACCGAGTGTCCCATTAATCATGGTGCAGTCGAGAAGGGAATGATTCTTCGTTAAAAAAATAAATCAAAATTATGAAACATTTTTGCAGTCTACTTACTAAGTATACAGAATTTCTTCAACTGTTTCCACCAGATGGCGAAAAATAGGGATTCTAAAACTAGAATGAATTGCAGAGAATAGCATTTTGATCGACCAACGAAAATTATATGCAATTATAACACTTCAGACATCACACTTGATCGACTACTTCCACCAATGTAATAAAAAAAGAGGCAATCAATCTCAAAGTAGTTCCGAATCAATTCCAGCATTTAACTGTAAATCAAACTAAATTGAAATAATGAATAATATATTAGTTAAAATACGAAAGCAATGAAAAAGGTCCAAGAAATTTTAGAAATAACCGATAATCATGTTTCAAACGTCGATTTATTTCCCGCCAACCTAACACAATTCCTTTAATTTCCTTCCAATTCGAAGGGATTCTCAATTTCCAATCACCGTCAAAGATGAATACAAAAACAGGGTCGTTTTATAATCTGGTCGCGTACCACGGCGGTAGGGGTAGGGGGGTAGGGTGTCGGATTATAATAAAAATCGCGAATTGCAAATCGGAAGGAAACCAAGCCACCGCCCTGCGGTTTCCAATCACGCAGATTTACATTTTTAATTTCCGCCACCGTTGCCGGCCCTTCGCAGCCGGTTTAATTAACTCTCCGTTTTCTCAGCTTCTTATATCTCCTGCTTGTCGCCCCCGTCTACCGACCGTCGCCGCCCCCTCCGGACCGTATCGACTTCCTTCGAGCTATCGACAATTTTTCAATTACCCGACCGTAAGCGAAGTAAATTAATTGTTACGCCGACTCGGTCGGTTTCCTTTACCTCCGGCCCTCCCCGCCGTTTACCGTCGAGGTCCTTCCGTACCTTTCGTTCACCGTGGCTGAAACGGCACGGGTCGACAGGTCATCGAGCTTGGCCTGTTCCTTCGCCGTGGATACTTCGATAAAACCGGTGAACTCGTGGAAAACAAAGAATCTGGATTCCGCAACTCAAATTCTACGCGTTGAATCGTGGGGAAACATCGTAGGGGAGACCAGGGACAAACGTAACAATTAGTTTTTTTCGGGTCTGTATCTGTTAAATTTTGTGAAATCTTTAACGTATTCGTACAAGATTACAACACCTGACTATTGGACAACATAATTAAATTCCGAATATGTTACAAGAGTTTGTTTAAATATGATTTACTTTGAAATGTCTTATTTGTTACTTGTGCCTCTACCCCTAAGGACAATTGTAACACCGTGGCTAATTTGAAAGAAAACCTATTAATAGAAAACATGCTCTTAAGTAATATTTTTGACTATTGTATAAACAGACATAACCGTAAATATAAACGTAATATAACATTACAAATTCCACAGGATTTTATGGAATTGGATATTATAATACTAAGTAACTTTTGGTATATTATTTCAATAGGATTTTCGTATTAGGAAAACTACTTGCTGCTGTCTATTGACCACAACTGAGGTGGAGGACAGATCAAATTAGTGTATAAAGATAGAAGGACACAATTGTTAGTCGATTGACATTTGTTCTTCGCTAAAAAAGAAATTCTACACTTTCACTAAATACCTCTTAGATAAAATTCGCTGAAGACTTCGATAGAACTTACTAAATCATCAAGATCTTTATATTTCAATTCATTACTTACACACCTTTCACCGATTAACAGCCACCGAGAAAAATCGATTCGTGACTCACAGCAACAGAAACACTGCACAAGCCGTCTTAAAATTCACCTCGTTCCGAGACACTAACACTTCGTACACACACACCTGGTCGAACACGAATACACTGATTTCCACCGGTGAACTTCTCGCCGCGGAGCGTGCACCGATACGTCTGTTCGTTCCTAAGATTAATACCGCACTAACCAGCCAGGATAGTTTCCCACTGTTCATTCAAGGAAATGAAATATCGGCTAATGAAACACCGTGACGGTGTACCAGATAACGAAATACAATGTAAATATCGGCCGGTGAAATATTGCGGTGACTTTCGACCGTAGGGATAAGCTTCTCGAACGGTTATCAGGTTACGGGATCGCGAGCGATCCAACCGTTAACAAAGACCGTCGAACAATCGGCGGTCGATAATTTCGCGTGTGGAACGATTGCGTTTCACGGTGAATTTACGGGTGCGCGTCGAGTTTGTTAATCGGTCGTTTAACGGCAAAAATTCGTCTACCTGGCGCACCTTTCTAGGTGGTGCGCGTCACGCCGTAATTTCCAGGCCGTGGTATCCGGACCAACGGATCGCCCCCGGAGAAATATCGCGGCAGAGAATTCTAGATCGCCGGCGGAATATATTACACGCGTAATGCCCGGACGATAAGCGTGCATCGCGACGTAATGAAAAATTATGTCGTCACGTGACTAGCAAAATATTTAATACCACCCCCCTCCCCCCCGAGCCGAAAGCCCCTTTCCACTCGGGGGACCGACACGTCGCGCCGCGCAAACAACACGGAATAAAAAGTAGAAAAAAAAATGGACGCGACGCGTGCTCGACACGATCTCCGTGATTTACGACCGATCTGATCCAACCTAGCTAATTACGCCGATTGCCTCTGCGAAACCAGTCGGACCATTTCTCGCTGGCAAACGATCTTTTTTTATTGTCGCTTTATCTGGTTCACGTTCATCTCTTTCTGTGAAAATTTCATGGTTTCTGCTGTTTGATGAACTATCGTGGATGTTTGTGTTTATGTAGATGTACAGGTTTGGGGGCTGGTTTAGGTGAATTTGGATTGAACAAAGGTTTCCTTTGTTGAACCTTTCGTTGGTAAGGGTGACTATAGTTGACCAACGTCGACCGTTCGATATGTACTATAAGCGACTTCACTCATATCTTAAAGATGATTACAGCCATCCATCAAAATTTCGTATTAATCAAGAAGTTACGTAAATTTCATTAATTTGTTTAATTACATATAGTAATTAAGCGGATGTTACACTGTTCGCGGTAAAATATAGTCTCGCGACTGAACCGTCCTGTCCAGCAGCAGCCAATTAGCGGCCAACTCCACCGTTACGAACGGGTTAATAGTTCTGTGCGGTGAAAGAGGAAGTGATGTTAATATGATGGTTTTAATCTATTAACCGGAGAGACGATTTATCTACGATGTATCTATAGATAATTTCAGATTGCTTTATCCATTGCAGTGTAAATTGCACGGTATTTGAGATTACTACCATTTAAGTAGCGTTAAATCGCTATCAATAATCTTCAGATGGATCCATTAATGTTTGCGATCAACAAATCGCGGGTTAAGAGGATCATGATTTTGTTTTGCTGTATTCTGCTCGGTTGAATCTACTCTCAGTCTTGAACACTTCCAGCATCCGGGACATTCGAACGAAATCCCGTGACTCAGAGAAATTGCGAGTCCCATTCTCCATCCCCAGTGTTTGCTTTTAATTTGCTCCGGGTTGTTTGGTGACAGTTTTGGCGACGCCTGGCGTTCAGACAAGGGCCACTTTATGATGAGTCTCGCAAGATCGAAGAAATCGATCTGTCTCCTTCAGCCGGTGAAAGGATCTCTTATCCATTTCATTAGTCGCTTTCAGTAGAATTCCATACGATCTAGATCAACGTGTGTAGCGATTCACTTCGAATCGCCGGAGATAGGAGGAATTTAATTTTGACTCCGGGCTGCATTCGACTGTGCAGGCCGATACCAGCGAGCGGATAAAAATGCCACTGGGCAGCCACGTTTCACGTTGCTTCGATTGATCGAACCGCAAAGAGCCTAATGAACCTTACAAATGTTCGTCAAGCAAAGTTCCGTAATCATCATTCGATAAAAAGAACATGTGTGTACTTCTGTCTGGCGATCATAGTGCAAGTAGAAATACCCAGTATTAGACAGACGCTCTAGCGAGCAATAAGTGACGTTGACTGATACGTACAGAGTAGTTTAGAATGTATGTATAGAAAGTTGGACAAATTATTAGGAAAATTGTACTGAGCAAAAAGTATAGGCTTAACGAGCTTCGCAAATATTGGTCAGACAAGGTTCAGTAATCATTCGAGAAAACGAATACGTAGCGTAATTATGTCGTTATCGGTGCGAAAAGAAATACCCAGTGATAAACAGATGCGCTAGCAATAATAAGTAACATTAAATACGCGGTGATTCAGATCGAGTATAAAGACTTTGACAGATTGAGGAGATCGATCAAGGTAAATATTGTAGTGTTGCACAAACATAAACCTTATTACCGACGCTCGCATTGTTTTGTTTTTTAATTGTACTCCTGTCAAGTAAAGTCGCAATACAGAGTAACTTGGAACACTCGAACTACCAACGTAGGAACAACTTACTGGTTCCCGAACACATAGAAATTATTAAAATATTAACACATCGGATGCCACAGTGAAAAAGGTTGCTCGTAACCAGACACATATTATTTTGTTTTTAAAGTCGTAAATCGTTGCAAATGTATGCATTTTGTTAATAGAGGCTGTTATATACGCAATAGACTGTACGTTACTTAAATATAATAAATATACGCAATACACTGTACGTTACTCAAGGTATAGTAACAAGACCCTAAGAACAACCTGAAGGATCTCAATTCCGGTTGCACGTACGGTTTCACTTCTGAAGGGGGAGAAAGAAAAAAAGAAGATTTCGACAGTTGAACAAGGCGACAGGTGACTCTCAGACGTTCCTGGATCCCCGTGTGTGCCACGGAACCCAGCCCTATCCCTTTACTTTCTCCCTCGACCGTGCGCTCCTTCCGCCATGCACTCGACGACATAAAGCAGAAAACGCATGAGCGCACCCGGCCGCGAGAATCGTCTTGGTGCGTTCAGCCGACGGCGGACCCTTTCGATGGGGTGCACGAAGGGCTCCGTGGAACGTTCACGCGTGAGTCTGGATAGGGCCTGGGCGAAGGGACCTTTCGCGACAGACGTTCCGTTATTTCGACGGCGGTTCACCGTAAAGGAATTCTCGACGGCGGACGTCTCCCTTTCTCTATCGAGCGCAGTCTCGCGCGATTTACTCTTGATTGCGGGACGCGAGCGGTGATCTCGGTCTGATTGCACGCACACGGAGGGTCGCGAGAATTGAAGGGCGAAACAATGCCCCGGGTCTACCGGGTCTCGAAACTGTTTCACTGTGATAGTCGTGGAAACGGAAAGAGCGAAGGATACTGAACGATCGATTCTAGGACGTCGAAAGAACAAGATAGGGTAAGTTCAGGAGAGATGCCACATTGGGAGAGCGGTCGCACTGGAGATATTTTCTGATTGGAAAAAGATAATTACATATGTCGCGTCTTTTTATAACCTATATTGTGTGCCTAAGACGACAAGTTAGTGTCTGCTCGGATATCGTTGCACGTGTCGTATCCAGGAAGATACGATACAGGAAGGTAGAGATTTGATTTAAATTTTTATTATTTTTATCTAGGGATCTATTATATCGAATACAGCAGCTAGGTGAATGTACAATAAGTTGTACAATAGAGGACACTCATCATCAGGTAATTTCAAGACCTACTCTACAGCAGTATCATAATATTACAATAATATATAGTAATAAGTTCTGGGTAACGTAGATATACTCTACGCAAAGTCTCATCCACTCCTCAATCTCAACAAGATTAAAGAAATAAAGTCACGACAGAATTCTTACCAAGTATCGAGACGCTCAGACAAGTCGTCGACGATTTTTAAGCGATCGACGATCATCGTCCAAGGAAGAATTTCACCGTGTCGATCACACCTGATGGAATCAGATCGCGTTCCTTGATCGCTACCAGTAAATCGTTCACTCCATCGACACCCGAGCGGTTTCTTTATCGCCCGTTAAAACTCCCGTCACGTCGCGTTCCACGATCGCTGCTGAAAAATCCGGCGGGATCGGTCGAATTTTCTTTCGAGTCCCAGCGTTCCTCCGGAACGACCATTAAGAGGTATGTGAAAAACGATTCAGCCGCGACTAGCGCCGTTCTTTCAGGCCGGTTTTGCGCAATCGATGAATAAGTTCTCTTGGCCGGCGAGTAACAGGTACCGTAAATTACTGTCGAACGAGTAATTTGTTGGGGAACGATCGGATCGAAGATGAAAATCGCTCGTCGGACGGGGCTAAGTGATATCGATCCTGTCGATCGCGGGACGCCGCCGCGGCGAACTGTGATCGAGTAGGTGTTAGATCCTATCTCGTTGTTGCCTTGTGTCCTATGAATAATGGAAGCAATAAACCGCGAACCGAGGGGTATTTTTGACCGGTCCAAATTGGAAGTTCGTTTGAGTCACTTATGCTGCACGGTAAAGGTGATAATAAAAAGGGAACTCGCAGATATTGAAGTACACAAACATAAAATTGAACCGTCCTGACTCTTGAATATTAGTTGTTATTCAAATAAGTGATATTTAGATTTCAAGATCGACATAAAACCTCATGAATATGAATAATTTCGTTTCAGGAATTGATAGTAGTTTGACAAGTATTTTTGATGATCTTTGAAATTTCAAACTCAGAACACTTCTAAAAATTCTTTAAACAATTTCGAATATTTCAATCGTTTTTAATCGTAAAATAAGAAATCTGTATTCCATAATTTCCATAGATTCGATTCTAGTGTTAATACTAATATTCGGTACCTCAAAGATTTTCGTATAATCGCAACAGATCGTATTGCAACGCATCAGCGTCAATGCAACAGAGCCATTGATGCGCCACAGAGGAGAGGGCGCACAGCGAGTACTTAAGTCGAGCCCTCGGTCCGGTATACGCTACACCCGCGCAATCGAGACGAGCCGACTCGAGGCAGCAGGCCGAGCCGGCGCGCGTTAATTCCGCTCGCATAAATTCCGGGATTAAGAGCATACGTTATACTTAGGGAAATGCGAGTTTCGTGCTTTTCGCTCCTCCCCGCCTGATTCCCGCTGCCTCCCTCTCGCTCTCCCGCACACCCCCGCTACCACCGACCCTTCCTTACCCCTTTTTTACTCCTTCAGTCTGGCTCCTCGTCGTTCTTTTACCCCTTTCGTGCGCTCGATCTTACGCTACGGGTCTTTCTTCTACCCGTGAAAATTGTAACGCTGGAGGCCCGACGATATTCATGGGACAATCGAGAACGCCGATGCTTCCAGCGAAGTTTCGGCGCCAGTCAAACGTACAGTATCGGAGGAATGAATTCAGAGAGATTTTTTGTTGTATTTGTTGTTAAATATATTTACCATTATTCCGACGCAAGCTTTCGAAAAAGTTTACGCGGAGCTACTTACGTATCAGAAAATATTAAAGAAATTTTATGTTTATTTAACTAGACAAAAGTATTCGGACGTTTCATTCACAATCATAAATTGTAATCTCAAACACGAACATCACGAGAATATTATATCTTTATTTGATCGATTCCTGGATGGTACGAGGTTCACCAGAAATTTTAAAAGAAAGTATCATAGACAGCTCGAACAATTCACCGAGGAGAAATTTATTAAGCATGAGAAATAGATGAAATAATATCTACCGAAATATGTAGACGCTATAGTAATAATAGTCTAAATAAAAAAACTGAAAGAAACAGTTCCAGTTGTCTGAACATAGTCCCCGTATCCGAAAAAATCAAGATACACAGTCAAAATTGTCGAAATGCTTAGTCGACACAATCTGAGTAGTAATAAACGAATACAGATATCAGTCAGTTATGATTACAACATACGTATATTGAGCACTGACATTTGTGACACGGAAACAGCCAGAAAATCCCTCGTGGACCGCAGAACAAACCGAACAACAGCGTGTTAAATGCTCGTACGGCCAGCAGCGGACAGATTGCGAGAAAAGATTGAGTGTCGCCCAAGCCACTTCCCAAGGTTCTAACAAATGAAGAAAACGGTGGCGTGAGTTGGTCACTCCAGCGGGGCCGAGTGAGAAATGGACTGCGCTCGATGCCCGATTCGTTAAGGGTAGCCACGGATTCAGTGACTCGAACAATAGAGGCGACGAAAGTCGGACGGTCGCTAATGACACGAGGCGACACGTGACGCGTTAAACGTCGTCCGCTGGGCGATTCCCTCTAACGAAGGATTGGAGACTTGAAACAGTTTCCATGTAAATGCTGTAATTGACACGAGGAAATGATACTCTCTGTGTAATTATTTCGACGGTACTCGAGACTTTTCTCTGGAGTGGACGAGATTAATTGGCTGGAGCCACCGTAACTTGTTTAGCGGGACGCATTAAAGTGGCCAATACCTCGTTATGCGTCGATCGTAAATTCGGACGTGAAGGGCCCTAATTTGACACGGCGGCTTACTGGAAATTCCTCCGAGCGACAGGATGTCGTATCCGCGACGAATCGCCTCTGCGACGCATTAAGACCAGCAGTCGCTCGGTGGTGCAATTTCGATCGGCCACGAAGGGAATACGGGGAGCGTGGGAGACTTGTGCTGCGTGTCCACTTGGGCAGATTTCGGTCAAGAATTCATCTCGAGAGTGAAACCTCACCTGCCATGGTTATTGAAAGAACTGTTTACTGGGTGTCAGATGATATCAAGATAGTGATACGTGTGTGTTATGTAATGAATGATATCAAGTGGATACGTGACATTAAGGTCGGAGCAAATGGTGCAATCGGAATTCCGAAAACTGCATTGCTTCTTTATTTAACAACATTGTTGCATTTTCTTGAGTGTATGTGACACTGTGGGGTCGCAACATAACATCGATATATTTTAAATATTGTTCAATATTTCCAAAAAATCCTTCTTCTATTCTTGATTAAACAGATAATTGATATTTTCCCCTATAATTGATTTTTAATGAAGCAAGGAAAACAAAATTAAAGTCTGAAGGTTTTTGAAAATTTATAAAAATCAAGGTGACGTTTCATTTATATATTTCTTTTATAGATATTTTAAGCGTCCCAATGAATTCGACACTAAGAATATGTTAACGTGTAAATTGATTTCGCGCAAATTCACGAGTTTCAAGCCAGACTGAAAGGCGAACAATTGTATTTTCTCTAGGGGCGCAGAGCGAGTGGATCGAAGCGAAATTATTTACGATTGTCGAGCCTCATTATCTGACGGGCGGTGATGTTGCGTCGGGAAAAATTAACGAAGCGACGTACTCACGGAAAAATTTAACAACAGGTCAAGAGCCGCATTGTTCGACGTCGAAAACGGAACAATTAACGCTAGAAATTATAATTAGTGCCACTGTTTCGCGCATCCTGAAACTTTTTAATTAGGCATCGCCGCTTAGCGTTCGACTGAAAACTAAAAACACACGGGGCCGTCGTGTTTCCGCCATTGTTTCGCGAATTTCTCGACATTAAACCACCTGCATACAATTTTCCAGTAACGATAGACAATGCTACGGCATTTAACAGTAGAACTACCAAAACAGTCAATATAGCTGCTTTATAAATCGCGAAAGTTGCTCCAATTATAATGATGCGTGTTGCGAAATTCAATCCTCACCTGTCCAGCATCATGATTATTTCTAGAAGCACAGCTACATTGGAATACAAAAGAAAGTTTAAAATTGACATTCGTATACGTGCAATAATATCACTAACTTGTGTGTGTCACAATTCGAATTAATGAATAAAAAAATAGAAACAAGTAATATGTAAATCGTCAGACAGCCTCAATAGGCAAAGTGTTCAAGTAAACCTCTAACAAGGTGGCGGCTTAATAATGCTTTGGAAATGTTCTGAGAAAGTTCTAGAGTTATATTTTACATATTGTATGTCAAGAATTCGTCTGTTTTAAGTTTCCCGCTATTACCAACTTTCAGGAAAAATTTCACGCAAAAAAACTACTTAGAGAAGAAAGATCTTTTCAAAATAAATATCCCCAAGGGTTTTTCTACTAAAGTTTTCATCAAACTTCGTCACATAAACAAGTCTTCGCCGCAATTCAGGCATTTGGAACCACTGTGGAACGCCTCGACGACGTTTTGCGAGCTCGAGGGCACAAGACGTGTCGTTTATTTTCAAAGAAGCGTGTAATTTCCAAGGAATCGATACGCCGCGTATTATTATCGGTATCGGGGAGTAATTGCAACGGGCGTATCGATAATTGAGTACAAGCGAGGGGCGTGTTGATCGAGGCTGGAATCGACGGGGCTCCAGATGAGTACCAGGCATTCGTCGAACAGAGAGAGCGCGTAGATAGAGTGAGAAACGCTCGCAATTAAAGCGTACCTACGCTGGTTGCGTAAATGCGCGGCGGCTCTCGGCGAGGAGCAGGAGTCCGTTCCACTGATCGGGATATTTATTGTTGCGACGGGTATCTAGCGCGGGCTGGTAATCGCGGCGATGATTTAACGGGGCGGGGATCGTTCCTCGACGGACGCGAGATCATCGACCGGGGAAAAATGATTTAAGGGGACACATATCCCTGTGAAGGGAAAAAGTAGGATGGATTTCAAGAACTTTTTTCGTCGGTGAAAAAGTTTTTCATTAACAAAACATTATGTACATTGGAAAGGACATAGTTTTGTCTATAACATTCTCTAATTGTCTATTAAAAATTAGAAGAAAAAACGGCGTGGTTGCTGTCACGGCGGGGTCCTCCATGGAACCAGTCAAGGGCCCAGTGGTGGGAATGACGTCTGAACACTCAGTGCCGAGGAGCCTTCGAACACTTATCGATGATTTACTGTAGAGTGATTAATGCTTTTAAAAACACCATTTCGAGAAAAATGTTTTTAAAATTTTACCTGCACGTAGGGTACCGTTCGACTAGGTGTCTATTGCAGCCCGTAACTTCGTTGAATTTATAAATTTTCAAATGAAATTATCAAGGAATACAGAGTAAAGGGAGTACTATCGAATCAAAACTTTTAAATCGATTTTGTTGGCCAACTTAGGTGTACATATTTAGCTCTTTAACGATGTCGCGTACCGGGGGAAAAATTCCCGTGTACTGTAAGTGTACGTACATAGCGGCGTGGTCATGCATTATCACCGAATCGGCGACATAATCAGCGAATGGCCATTAACTATTGCGCCCCGGACGTTTATTGCCACCCCGACGATTTATCGGCTCTGATTTCAGCCGACGTTACCACTCTGTCCCACGGTATCCGGCGGAGACCCGGAGGACCCTTCGGTTTCTTGGATCGCACTGTT
The DNA here is from genome assembly GCF_001272555.1 of Dufourea novaeangliae. NCBI lineage: Eukaryota > Metazoa > Arthropoda > Insecta > Hymenoptera > Halictidae > Dufourea > Dufourea novaeangliae. Next base: position 121,895 of record NW_015374062.1, on the reverse strand, counting down.
TCGTGGTAAATCGTAATTTACACGGTACGAGTGTCGAACGATGGAGGACACTGCGTTCGGAAGTTGGGGAAATTAACTCTGAGACCACGGTTTCGAAATAACGCGGTGCAAATGTTGGGTAGAACGGTACTAGTACAGAAAAGTTACTTAGGAGTTTCGTTTAACACAATACGTATTAATCACGTTGTAGGAGGATTGCCTGAACTTAGTACAGGTAGCACCCATATAGCACGGTGGTTAGGTTCGAAAAATGACCAGAACTACATTGTTCTACATAATGAGGATATTAAATTCCAAAAATTAAAACAGCCCTGCTCTACAGAATTCTATAGTGGTGCTAAAACGAAATAGCCTTTATTAATTTTCTATTGAATCTACCAATCAGTGAAATCTGCCGATCGGTAAGCATCATAAATTCCGGCTATCTCTATCTTCAAGTCATCAGCGTCGTAAAGACCCCAGCTGCCCGTGGATCGAGGGGTTGCATAGTATCCACAACCGCCTCGAGCAAAGCCAGCCAGAACGTATCTGTCGTCTGCTTATGAAATATCACGAGGGTCAGGTGGTCGTGGTGCGTGGAAGCAAAGGGCCGCGTCTTAACAAGCCGAATCCGAGCCAGTCCTTTATTTCAGAGGACACTTGGGCCAATTTTCCCGTTGGAAGATGTATACCAGCTGGCCGGTGACACGCGATAGCCGTGTGGACCAGGCCGGAAGCGTCGTATCCAGGGGGGATAACGGAGAACAAAGAGCGTGCAGTTAGCCCCGAAGCCACTTCCGATCCCCTAATTGAGAAACCTGTCCAGATATCTGCTCTCGTGGATCGAGAACTCTATCTGCGGCCTCCAATCTCCTTCCATCTACGTTCGCATCTTCCGCGAAACGTTCCCCCTTAGATTCAGGGGTGTTCGACACCTCCTTGTTCCTTCGAAACAACCGTCACCGATCCACTCTTTGTCCAAAGTTCCAACGACGTTCCAAGTTCCACGAACCATCGTTGGCCACGGTTACCTGTTGAGGCGTTAGTATAGGCGGTCCCGATGAAACTTTCGTGCACCCTCTCTGCCCCCACCCTTTTGGATGAGTGTGTGACAGAGTCAACGGTTCGTGAGTATTTTTTTGATGGGTCGATTCATACTCCCGTGAAAGAGCCTACTTCAGTTTTCAGCAATCAAAAATTTATTATTATTGATTGTTATTAATTATCCATGTATTTATACGGGACGTAAAGTTAGGTTTGTTGTGGATGATTTATGTCTGAATTTGAATGAGACATGAAATGCAATTGATTATGTGTGGATTTTAGGTACTTCTGCTAAATATGAGTACACAGAACAGAACGAAATGTCGTTACATTTTTATGAAATTTCTGTGAATGTTGTTTTGCTTCTTAATTTAACTCTTGCTTTGATAAATATATGTCGCCTCTACTCGCGGTTTTCGAATCTGGTCTACGAGTATTTTAAATTCAATGAACGTCCATTGTGATGCTGAATCGATTCGATCAGTATTCAATATTCCGATCGTAGTTGTAGAACAGGCATAAAGATTCTGTGATTCGAAATCAAAGACAAAATATTTCTATTGCGTTACAAGTGTCGTTTGGTTGAATTCCGATTTGTTTCATGCGAAGGCGAACTGTATGTTCACGTTGTTGTACAAGATGGAGTCGAATCGCGGGGTTTCGAGCCCAGAGAAAGCGCTCGTATCGTACTCCCACGAGCCTCGTTCCTTATCATACTACGATCTCCCGATTGCCACTCCTAAAGGTTCCGTTTCTTTAAAGAGATCAGGACCTTTTCGAATCTCGAACGATCTGTAACAACCGACACTTCGACCTCTAAAGTCGACGGTGGAGTCACGGACCCGTGAAGTTAAACGGTTCTGTCGAGGACTGCGTTTAACTGCTTCTCCTTTTTTGTGTGAAACTCTCGGTTGAGCACAGAACGTTGTATACAAACGACTTCGAAAGTGGGCTGGTCTAAGGGAGACTATTTCCTATCCTATACAGTGTTTCTGAACTGACACCCATTTCACAAAATATCCAGAAATATCATATTTCTGAAAGAATTATGAAAATATTAAATAATGGTTGCCTGCTTGACAGTCTGACCATTATACTAATATATTGCTTTCGACACTTTTCATTGACAAAGAAGATCGCTGGATCATTTAGGAACGCCCTGTAGATGTTTGCTTCCTTTCCTGAACCTAATACTGTAACGACAAAATATAAATAATATACGAGATTATGTAACTAACACTAGTTTGAGTTACGAAGTCTTAATGATCATTCCAATTTTATATCTCCAATGTGATACAGTTTGTTTCGACCTCCAGCTCTGGCAGAGCTCCTACTTTTCTTCCAGGTCACATATCCGAGGGTACAGAAACGAATTTTTCCTGGACACGCGATCATTTCCAGAAGTGCAGACGTCCGCATATGGGATGACGGACAACTTTTCCTTATCCCTCCATTACCACCCCTTCTGGTGTCCCCGATTCTGCCGTCTCATTGGACGGTCCACAGGCACCACGTCAAATTTCCTTCTGTACCCATGTCCAGATGCTGTCCGTTCGCAGCAAGAATGCTCCTCGCTAAGTCTGTCGTCGGTTTACGATAACGAGCGACGTGCCACGGCTGGGGATGCACGTCCACTGACTGTCTTGACCAACTGATACTTCAGAATCATCGCTAACAACCCGTCGAACCGGCAGTGACAAAAATTCTCCCTGAATTGTACGATTTTTCAGATGTGGACAGAACGAGAAGTGAGCAACTGTAATAAGTGCATCCTCGGAAAAGTGCTGTGACATTTAACCGAGGATGAATTTTACAAGTGAGCAATAATTCTCTATATCCTTCTTTGGTATTCAATTTATGTATAGAATATTATTTAATTTTCTAGAAATGAAGACATCATTCCCCCCGTCGACGTAAATTCCGAAAAAAACCCTTCACGATTGAAAAAAACTTGAAATCCGTCATTTCGACGGGTTTAGTTGTTTGAAAAGAAATAATACATTGATCGATCAGAAACAAGAAATCTCGCTTCCAGTCGCGTGCATCATTTATTTATCATTCCCCAAATCACAGTATATATATCTTTCATTCAAATATCATGCCAACAAAGATGACACGTTCAATTTCGTATCTGAGTTCGGTGGACAAACAAGTAACAGAAAAATTTCAACGAAATTTTATAGGTCGCCAATCCGTTCAACTTTTCAGTCCACCGTATAGATCGTGTCCTCCGCTAGGAGAAAAAAAGCACGGCTCTAGTGGGTGCTCCCGGGCCAGGGTAGTCACTGCGTCACGACGAGTTGATAATTGGACGCCTCGTTACTCCGCGTTACTTTCACCCCTCATCCCCCCTCCCCCGCCCCCGGGGCCTTTTCTCCTGCCCATTTTTCCTGGGAGTTTATTCTTCGGCGGGGCGGAGGCTCGAAACATCGCGGCGCGCTCCCTGTTTAAATCCTCTCGCTGGCGGGCCGCGCGCCTCTCTGGCTCCTGGCTGGAAGGCACTTCGTTAGTCGCTGGGAAAAAGCAAGAAAGTCCCGCGACACTCGTTAACGCTGGCTGCAGGTGTGCAACCCGTGAAATTACATCGTCGGTGTGTTTCGCGCGTGACGGCCCCCGGACCAGCCTCCGTGTCCCTGGTGGCTTTTTAGAACGGGCATTATGCGTGAGCAAGGAGGGGGAAGGGTTTGGACCGGCCCCGATAAATTTACCCGGGACTGGTAGCGAGATTCACAAGATCCGTTCACCCCCATCCCATTTCTTTATGTGTTCGCCATCCGATTATCCGGTGCTACCACCGAGTCTTCGCGAATCCTTTAAGGAGCTATGTGTATACACCTAGGTGGGTTAAAAAGACGACTTTAAAAAAATATTTTAATTCGATAGTGGTAATTTCAAATTGTATTCCTTGAAAATCTCATTTGAAAATTCATCAAATTAACGAAGTTACAGACTGCAATAGACACCTAGTGGAAAAGTCCCTAGCGTGCAGATATAACCTTAAGAGCGATTTTCTCGAAATGGAAACTTTTAAAAACGGTGACCACTCTATTTAAAAAATTAATGGACTGATTTATTAAAAATTGAACACAGAGATTCTTCGTATAATTATCTAGTTTTTCTAGCAGGATTTTTTTTTCTAAACATTGTAGATTATTTTTTATGAATTAAAGAATTTTACATTTCCACGCATAACGTCGACATCAGTGTTCAAGTGTCCGGCATTTTCCGATGAATTCCATCTTACTTATTCCCCTCGTAGGTGTATGTAGTCCCTTAATCCGCCGGACGTGTCCCGGTTTTCGCCTCGGTCCGGAGGATCTATTAAACCGCGATAGCCATCGGCGAACCAGTTCTCGAACGAAGCCAAATTCAGTCCGCGGCCCTGTGTCTCCTGGCTACTGAGAAACGGTTTCCGTTCTGATCAACCGATTTGGAACAGTTACCTAGTACCCTAGTACGCTGGCAATTCGCTGATTTCGCGAATTTCTCGATCTCGCGATTCTTCATAGAGATTACTGCAGAATTCGCAATGTTTCATACTACCCTGTTTAGTTAAAAAATCCTATATAAGAAATTATCGTTTTTTCGGATTTTTCGAAATATTTAGAGCTCCAATTTTTTGCCACTTTCCAGCTAAAGTTAGAATGAATGCTTTATATGGATCCAGAAACACTCCAAGTTATTTTTTATGATAGGAACTCATTTTCCTTAAATGTTTGAAAATGTTAGGACACTCGAGCTAAGTAGGGCAGCGTAGTTATTAGTGTTTTTTACTATGATAAAGTCTGCGTTAGTTAATCTTCACTTTTATTGCAATGATCATCGCCATTGGTGTAATTTCAGATGCAAATTCACGACTTTGACCAAATGTCCTTATACCAAAATGTATTCCCAAAGATTCTAGTGTCTTCAATACGTTAATATTACGGAAACTGTTATGAATTTTTTCAAACTTGAAATCAATAGTTGATCTTTAGCTGTCAATTTCCCATTTTAAATATATTATTCATCGTGTCAATCGGATCGTTCATTATTTAACCTCTACAAATTTAACATCTTCTATCAAACTTCCGTTCGGTTCCCGACAGTCCGCGACGAATTTTTCAACACACCCTAGAAAGGTGTCATCGAGACCCCCATTCAGCTCCTCTTTCCGGCTGAACTCGTTCACCCCACAGCCGTACACCGTGAAACGACGCGAGTTTTATTCAGTTTTCCAGTGAATCCAGAGAGTCCCGTCTGCGAGCCGCGCTAACGATTCCGCCGGAAAAGTTCCGGCGTCGAGGAGTCGAGAATAGCAGGATGGAAATTAAATAATTCCGTGACGCAGACGGGCCCCGATCTCTTCGCGAATCGACCATGCCGTGTCTCTGTGTGTCCCTGTCGGGCGAATTCCAGACCGTGGATTTACTGTCCGGCCTTGATTGGCTCGTCCCGACGTATATCTCTTTGATCGTAAATTTATCCTGGCCTCGTGACGACGCGCTGCCTCGCTGTTGCCGGCGACAAACTTTCTAGGCCGTATGTGTTTTCCACTTTGAAAACAAAAAATGATCCATCTCCGCACGAACAATCGCGTTTCCGCACGCTTTGGATACTCGATCCTTCGATCTGTGATGGAAGCGCGTTGCGTCGGAACATTTTTCATATTAGACGATTGATACGTGAATTGATAGAAAGACAAATTGTGAGTCGGTATTACGAATGGAAAGTCTCGATAAATATGGATTCGAAAATCATTTCTTTCCGAGAGACAGTAACGCAATTCTCGCATTAGGTTGCAGCGAGGATCTAACATGGCCGTATGACATCTTTTTATTTATATTTATATTCAACAAACTACTAAACTTCTTCGGTCAGTTTTAATTTAAAGAGTGTGACCTACAAAATTGTGTAATGAAAAACTGAAGGATTTTAATCCAAAAGGTACCCATAATTCACCCGGTCCACCATGTCAGTGCAAATATGGTGCCGCCGTTTGGATCAAGCGTAGCCCAAACAGATCTAAACGTTCAGACACGTAACATCGAAAATACGGGCTACCTACCGAATCAACAAATTGGACGTCGTTAATCAAAGCAACTCCTCCGCAACAGTGTATGCTAACGCAACCGTTCTCGGGCCTAATCACCAAGCCCTCCCATCGATTCCAGCGCGGCAATCGTCCGAAGCTAATCGTTTTCTTCCTCCGACACACGCCAGGAAACGGGTTATCATTCAAAGAACAAGCGTTCCAATCAGCAAGTCCGCGCGGCGATACTACAACGAGTAACCGAAAGATAGAGCAATTATCCAGGGCCCAGTTCTGAAAATCCTATCCTTTCCCCTCATCCCATCTAACCTCGCGATCGACGTAATCGCCGATGTAATTCCGATCCACGATCGAGTAGGTATCTCCGGTTAGCCGGGGCAATTTGGCGGGCAATTAGAGAGATCGATCCGCTAGTCGGCGCAGGTGCCGGTTAATTGATCCCTAATTGCCGCGATAAGTTGGCCGACTTTGCGGAAACGGATCGCCTGGCGTCCTACTAACGGACGTGAGCAAAAGTCTAACTACACCGTTGATAGAGAGAAAGACAGAGAGAGAAAAAGAGAAAAGGGGGATGGAGGTTGTGGAGAGAAAAAACGACGAGAAAACGTCGCGAGACTTGGAAAGTGGCCTGATCAGCCGCGGGATTCCCCCTGCGATCACTGGAGCGAACTACGAAGTTTCGTCGCTCGTTAGTGTCGCATACAGGCCGGCCAACTTCTCTATTTACTCGCGAAATTCCCGTAGTCTGAAATATACTTTCCAACGAGTATACGTCGCTTCGATGTTTGCCCGTGCCCATCCCTACCGTCAGCCACTACATTGACCCTCCGCGACCCGATTAGCTTTTTTCCACCGAGGAATGGAGCGTGGACGATCTCTATCGATGTCGGGCACAATTTCGCTCGACGGATATGTTATGGTAGTAAGTAGTATGTAGGAGATCCGTCGACGTTTGAACGATTGGTTAGGTAAAACTGGTGTTTGGATAATATATGTGTCTATTCATTAGTGGAGAATTTGTAACCTTCGAATCGAAGCGTAGAATCGATGTCCACAGCTGTCATTTTAAATATAATTTCCGCTAGTTCTTAAAGCTTCTATTCTTTATCGAATAATTTTATTAGATTATTAGGTCGTTAATTAACAGTTACAATTAAAAGTTAAATCAGTTACAATTTTTTAAATTTTAATTCTGCAACTTCAAACTACTTTGCATTAACACGATCAAACATCCATTTGTTTCCCAGTAAAAACAGATAAATAAAATGATTACCCTCTTAATGAAGAAACTTTTCAATGCGTTGTTCTTTGTTTCCATCTACCCACACGAGCTCAATTAGCCACTTTACCCTAGAAACTTCCTTTTCTGGGTCTCGAAAGCCAGATATCCACTCAGAATAAAACCGCGCACCAGAATCGACGTGAACCACCACCCTCTGTCTACAGCCGTACGTTTCTTAAAAATCAGCCCTCCTCCCGTAATCCCGCTTTTTAACGACTCGACTTCGCAGTCGAACACGCGAGAGCCGATGGCCGTGCGCGCATTCCCATGCGTTGGGCACAATATCTTGAAATACGGGCCACGATAAAGAAACTGGATCAAAATCCTCGGCTTTCAGCCCCCGGTAAATTTCTCGGTGACACAAAGCTCTTGGGTACCATGGAGACCCGTGAAAGCCGGAAAACCGGCGGTCGAATGGAAACATCGGATGAAAGGGAGCTGAGAGTGAGCTGGCTCTCTCTCTCTCGAGCCTCTTCCCTTCTTTATTTCTTTCTCTAACACTCCTGGCCTTCTATTTTTTTTTTCTCTCTGTTATTTTACCTTTCGTCAGGCGTCACGCATCTGTTGCATCCCGGATATTAATTATAGGATAATCCTTTCGACGGCGAACCCCTCGGTTACGCTGCAGGTCCCGAACGTGTTCGGCCACCCTCCCGACTGTTTTGTCGGCAGGTGAAAAACAGAAACGGGGGATCGTTCCGAGCGGTTACGTCGGAAGATCTCTCCTGGTTTTTATTCCCCTTCCCGGGGGAGGATTAATTTAATGCGACTTACAGTTTCGCGGCTCGAGGCGCGGCTATTGTTCTTCCGGTCGAAACAGCCGGGATATCCGGGAAGTTGTTCCCGTTCTTGTTCTATGAAGGATTCGCGACTGTTACGGATAACTTACTGACTCGAATGCATTTGTCCGCGGAGATTGTGAAAGTTTCTTAAGAAACTGGGCTATCGGGGATTACGTTCTTCCGGCGTGCGCGGGTATAGGCCCGTAGTAAACTACGGATTAGCGCATACGCTAAAGCGGAACGTTTGTGAATGGTAATCAATGGAAAGGTTGGGGCATCTATTGGCGGAAACTTTAAATTTTATGCTTTTCTACGAGAATACTGTTGATTCATCGATGTTAATTGTAACAAAGATGACGATTCGTATAGAATTCCATTCAAGAAGAATCATATTTCTTGTCAAATTTGTTATTGATATAAAAGAACGGGGCATTCCATAGATACAGTGGTGTCTGCTTAAGCGTTTGCAACTCTGCCCACTCTAATGTTGATTTCTATCCCCACCAGGTCTTGGACGTGGGCTAAGGGAAACATGTTCGTGTTCACAACCTATCGACTCGTGTCGACGTTACCTCGTATCGGATATTAGTGTTTCACTAACATTTGTTATTTCTCTTTCGCTCAGTCGAATTCTTGAAACATCTACCGCTTTGATAAGAATCCAGATAGGGTCCCGAGGGTCGGACTCTTAAACGGTCACCACTGTACTTTGAATTTTAATAACATTATAACCTTGAGGAAAGTAGTAAATATGTTGTTGATAGAGGAATAAAAATTGAACATATTTATTGGAACATCGGGTTATTGAACCTCTATACTGCCACGTAGTTTTGAAATTACATACCAGTTGTAACATTATTAAGGAAATGAGAATGTTTTTTATCTGAAAGGCGACTAACGCAATTTGAAAATTACAATATGACTGTTCATCTGCAAATGTACTATTGCCCGGTACAGTCTTAAAAACAAAGAACATACTTTGAGAGGACAAAAAACTTCAGAATTAAAAATTTAAATAAAAAATTAATTTGTATTATAAAGGGTTATTGCACTGGTTCATAGATGATTACAAAAAATGTAACTACAAATCAAAGTCTGACTTTGGGTACACGATGGCCAAGAATACTGATTGTGAGACATAAAAAAAAAGAATAAGATTCTCAAAAATTCTCTACATTAATAACTTCTTTTTAAAGGAAAACCATCGAGCCAAAGTCCTCGACTGCAACCTGTTCCGCTACGTTCAGCGGCCAAGGGTACGCTCTCAAAGAAGCCCTTGTCAGGGCTTTTATTTCCTCCCGCAATCAACTTCGAGCCCCGTTAAGGGAAACGAAAAAAAAAAGTAGAGGGGGACTGGGCATACGGGGGGAACTGAAAAATGAAAGCGTACTGAGAGGACAATCCAAGGGAACCGCAGTGTAGAACATACTTAATCGTTCGTGAGCGAAGCAACAGAAACTTGTCCCGTGTACATTATCCTGGAAGCGAGAGGAACGGAGAGATAAAGAGAGACCGAAGACCGGACCGACACGACGCGGGTCCGCGATGTGCGGTAACAAGCGAATTGTTTCAAACGATTATTCCTTGAGAAAATGGCCGCTCGTGTTCGTTGCGTGTCGAGGGCTTGCAGAACTGTCCCTCTTCCGTTCTGACCTTCGTTCGCGACTCTAATTACGTCCTCGTACCAGATTGTACATCAGCTGTTCTGTTTGAGTTTTAAATCGGCGGTAATAATTACGACACCGAGGAAAGGCTCTTGGGGATCCGTGAAAGGAATCGGGTAATTTTTACCATTGTTTGCTTTACAGCAATCTGACCGCATAGAGGGAATTGCTACTTTGCTGCTGCGGTTGATCGTCGTTTGCAATCGGTACGTGTGGAAGATTTTACAGGAAACTACAAATTACGAACAATGAAGACAATCTTGTTAGATGTTGAGACGGTTAGATGGATGAGATATAAGTTGGTATTAAAACAATGTTTGGTAGAAAAAGTGAAGACGCGAGTTCTATGATCTTCTCAGGAGAAATTAAAATGAAAGTATCTGAGTCCTGAAAATTTGTAGTGTTTTTAAACTTAGTTCGTGTGTTTCTAATTACTTAGTTTTCCTGTGTGAATCGACTGAAGAAACATGGCAGTCTTGAATTAGAGGGTTTCGAATTCTCTAACTTCATTTCACTCGAAACTGAAAATTGACGATTAAACGGTTAATTAATATGCAGAGTAATCAAACGGTACGCGAAAAATGGTTGTAGCCGTGACAGAGAAGTTAAAGGAGCGTTTAATTTCATCGTCGGGAGGCAGAACGACCCCCCCAACAAGTGGATACAAACAACCCAAGAAGTTAGCCTCTTGGTTTCCCTCAGTCCGCCTCTGAAGCTTGAGAGAATGCCAGCAGCTTTTCTTGCGAGCTCGCAAGAAACGGGCCAGAATTGCCAGCGTTTTACAAAGATCCTCAAACTTTTCGGTACGAGACACTTTGTCCTTTGACGCGACACTTTGTCAGAACCTCTCTGACAATGCAAACCAATCTGCGGCCTACAATGCTACTCCGTACCTCTATGCTCTTTATTTCAGAGAGCTTTGACACTTCGGTGAGTGACAATTAATTCCTCGTCGAAATAAACTCTAGTCCAACGTTATTAATTCCTAAAAATATGTGCACTAACAAAATGGGTCAGGCGAAACTAAAATTCCAAGTGCGACAATATTCAAAACTGGCGTTAAATTCATTCAACATAACTAAGATTCCCAATTAGCAAAGCATCACATATACCTGATGCAACAAAAATTAATTAAGATGATGAATATATTGAATACAGCGTTCGACGCATAGTTTGCAAATAAAATGGCGACGACACACGCGTCAAGGTCTACAGTAAAAAGATTCCAGAGGATCCACCATCGCGTCAGTCCTCGAGGAGGCGAAAGGCAGAAGCACCCGACGGGTTTCATAATCGACGATCAAAATCCTGTTAGCGTTTCATATTCAAACCGCGGCCTAGTAAGCCGCCCCGTGGCCTGGAAGACAAACGAACCGACGGATTTACACGGTGTGTTCCGGCGGATCATTAGGACAGAGCTTAAGGTTGCCTCTCGTGTTAGGGCGCTGGTAATAGAGGCTGTTTGTTTCCAAACGGAAATCTTATGACGTGCGGGTCCCTCCTCTACGTTGTTTCCGTGCGATCCCATTTGTTCCGCCCACCAGCTCCAGGCAACGATCCCCGTGTTATAACATCGAAAGTAGAATTTATACTTTCGTTCGACGAATGAACGAACGTCACGTGAGCAGGCCTGGCCGGTCGTCCGGTCGCAAAAGGTCGCTGCACGATTACCGGATTATGTGGCCGTGCAACCCTTTCGAGGCCGCCTTTCAGCGGCTGGTAGCTGAACCACACGTCAGGCGAGGTAAATTTTCGTGTGATGCAGGTGTTTCACGAGAGTTTTTGCAACGTGAAAGTCAATCATTCGCGGAGCCGAGGTGAGAGGAATCGGCCGTTCAAGGCCCTCTGACGACGGCAACGTCCTACTCATCTTGGTTACAGGAGATAAAATTGCTGATTGCTGAACCAATCTGATGGTTTATACTGAGTTATTATAAAATTACTGGGATGCCATATAATTAATTTTTTATGAAATTGAAAGGGGTACAGGTTGTGAAATATTCCTACTGCTGGATTTCTCTAGATGCAAGTACTCTTTCGGGAAGTATGTAATTTGTTTAGAAGAATTTGACAGATTGACTTTTAAAATATGTTTTTCTGGTGCAACCTACTGCCTAATATTGAACCACCGCTAGTTGCCTAAATCGGACTGATCTATTCTAGGATACAATTTGTATCCTATATAGAAATAGTTCAAGAATAGTTCAAAGTATACTAAAAAGATTTTTTCTGTTAAATTTCTCTTTTTATTCCGATTCAAAATGGCGACAGCACGAAAATATGGAAATTGTCGACACGTCCACCGTACGATACTTTTTTCTTACTGTTTCCTCTTTTTTCAATGTCCTGAACAGTTTTTTTTAAATTGTAAAATTAATTTTATTGGTTTTTAGGAGTGGTCTAATGTAGGAAACCAATAACCCGGAATGGACCGAAGTCATTAGTTTAATTTTTTTAAGACGTATAATGTATCTACGTATAATGCTTGCCTTTTTTCCGTTTCTCCTTGCATCCTACGATGTTCTATGCTTGTGTAAGAGAGAAAAATAAAAAAGTGGTCCAAATAGGCAATTCTCCCCTAACGTTTTGTTCTATCGTCAAAAAATTCTGTCTTCCGAACACTTTCCTCTTCCTGTCTGTTCCACTAGTGGAGGTTCCACTGTACTGGCTAAAGTTAGAGGACAAACTAACCGTATGACACAACTCCGTTTTTCTGTTTCGAGCCAAGCAGTCGGGACAATTAACCCAGTAAAAGTCGTAAAGAGGAGGCGAATTATCGTCGGTAAACAGGGGTGCGCCGGTGTGTCTCGCTCGAAAGAATGGTTCCCGGCTACTTTGTCCAGGAACTCCGAGCATCCTGCTTCCTGTTCCTCCGTTCTTTCGAAACTTTAAGCATCTCTGGAAAATCCCGTTCCGCGGGCCCGCATAAAATAAAGCGGTGCACGAGGCGCGGACGTCGTGGGTCGGCCGCGACACAAAGGGTTACGCGTGCCCAGCTTCCGGGGGCGTCGGGGAGAAAAAACTTTTCACTTAAAGTTCCGCCACGCCGGGCTGATTCGGAAACGTGCACCTGTAAAACCGTGCCCGGCTGCTTTTGCCCGCGAAAGTTCCGTCCGCCGCGCATATCAAGACTTCGTAATTCCAGGTCGTCGGAGCCCCGGACGAAGACGTTTCTTCGCGGAGTTGGCCGACCGGTGGCCGAGACGAGAAACTTCTTGTTTCTCCGCGATACGGGGCGGGGAAAAAAGAAAAGAGTGCCGCGAAAACGGTTAAAGTCTTCGGCGAACCTTGTCCCCCAAGGACTCTCGAATTAACCGAGCGATAAGTTTCGAGGAATAGGCTGAGACAAGAGCGACCGCTTTAATGGCGCGCCAAACTCTTGCTCAATTGGCGAAATTCCTTCCGTGAAATCGGAGAAATTAGTTGAGGTGGGGTGTTGGTTCGATTTCATTTCAGGTGGAGTCTTCGAATAGTCTTGGACGTACTGAATATTTGGGATTGTTTAACGAGAATTGTGTTTCAGTTAGGATGTTAGGACCTTCTATTTCCTCTATGTTGTACGTGGAAATGTTTGATATTTCTCACCCGTTGTAGCGTAAGTAATCGAACCGTCCAACCTGAAATTCGTCGCGGTTATGTGTACCAGGAGTAGAAGACGGAGATTAACTGCGCATCGATCAGACCTTATCGAGCGCCGTGGCGAAGGACTCGGTAGGAACGTCAGCACAGTTTGTCCGCGAGCTATCAGCAAGCTGCGCCTTCCGTTCTTCGGATTCCTTCGATTTTACGAGGCGAAACTCATTTACGCGGCGGGATTTACGGCCCAGCGCGCCCCCTCCATCCGTTAAATGGACCCGAGGCTCCGCTCGAACTCGACTCACCTTTCCGTGGCATCATGCACTTTTTCTCGAGAAATTATCGTCCTGCCACGAAGTCCTCCGTGGAACGAGCGGTCGCGGAGCATCGAACGTATCCCGATTGGTCGGTATTTTTGCGAGGCGATCCGCGTAGGATTCCATCGGCCGGGTAGCACCGCGATACTTGTCCGGCTGAATCGTAATCCCCTTTTGTTCCCTTCCGATTGATGTTCACCGATGGCTTTTTCTGAGCCCTCGATGGTCCTTCCGGCGGTTTCTGGAGAATGGTTGCTCAACTTCGGGCGATTTATTTACTGCTTCGAGTGTCCCTTCTTCTGAGTTCGTATATCGTTAAAATAAAATCATAATTTATCATGAATTTTCGAGTGTTTTAACCGTGACCGGAATCGCGATTTTATTGATTAAATATTCTGTAAATACTAGTTGAATACAGTTTGTCTTCTATGTTGATTTCCATTATTTATAATGTAAATATTATCAACGTTATTAGGTGCACCAACAAGCAATCCACTATTTATTCCTGAGATCAGTATTCAAAGGTCTGCATTGTATAATTTGTATACAACAATTTTACTATGTACAAGTGGAACGTCAGAAAGATATTTTTCACGTCAAATATATCGTCCCGTAATTAAAAAACACAGTAAATTACTTATTGGTGCAGCTAATACATTCAAATTAATAATGAAAGAGAACAGAAATTTTTTGACTGAATCTACTATAAATTACTTACATACGTACATATGTCCTCGATAACCACTAGTTCTACTAGGTGTAGACTGTTATACAATTCAAAATGTTCTCTGTAATATGGCCATTTAAAAAGAGCCAAATGGATCAAAAAATTCTGGGAAAGTCAACGATCTAATAAATGGGATTTATGTAAAGAATGTAGATGATATAATTGATAATTATATTATTATTGCTCACGAGAAAATTGTGAAAGTAGCAGTTTTTTTTTAGAACAAATTCTAAGCACGCTAACTATTTTCATCTGCTTCGACATGACTCTTTAATTGTCTTATCTTTAATTTCAATCGGAACTTCGAGTAAGCTGTAGCAAATCCCGCAGCCAGAAATTAACCCGGGAATTAGGTTGGGTTCCCACGGAACCGATGTAAATTATTCATCCCGCCAGGGGCTATCGACGCTCAATTTGCACGGAGTTTGAGCAGCCTTGAGATTTCATTCTTCACTCCGGCAACCCGGCATTTGAATTCGTGAGTGGATCGTGGGATCGGTGATTAGAATCCCAGTGTTTGGACTAGAAACCTTTGTTTCGATTGGAAACGATGCCCCGAGACCTTCCCTATGAAATACAACCTACTTTCTAACAATTAACTAAAGAAAACAATTACATTTAATAAAGAATAACAGACTTTATTCCACAATAACTTCAGTATTCTCGACAGAATTTCTAATTTTCGTGTTTAAATATTATATTTTACTCAATTATCATATTCCTAAATGAACTATAAATCAAAATTCTTCACTGATACCGACATTATCTCAAAAATCATTGCAACCACGAAACAAACTAAATACTCGAATAAAATCGCTGTGGTAATAGAATACAATAACGGTACGACTACATTTCTTTCTCTAGTCTCCGACTGATTACGATCGATCCGCTCAACGGGGAACAAACGGATGAACGGTTCATCTCCTGTCTTAAAATTACAAAGACGAATTAATGGGAAGGCAGTGGGGGTGGACCCTGCGAAAACATTGCGATCTCTGATACAACACGAAGCACGGGGATGAAGTCAAACAATTCGGGATCACGTAGCAGACGGACGAAGTCAAGACGTGGTCACGGGGTGGGGGGTGGTGGGACAGAGAACGAAAGTAACAAGGGGGTTGGCGAGAAGAAAGAAAGGCGAGCCACGGGGGCGAGAAAGAGAAGTCTTAACGATCGGTCCACGAGCTCGTTGCCGTTAAATGGCAACGCGAAGCGCATTATCGTGGTCTCACGTCCCGCGGTGGCGCGTCGAAAAACGCCTCGGGGGTAACTTTTGCCGGTTGCTTTTTATCCTTTAAAGCCTTTAGTCGGCCGGAAGTATCGGATTACGGTGTTCGTGTACTTGCGTACGGCTTTCTGGTCCCTCGTACCTTTCCTTATATACCCGTTCTGTATACGTTACATACACGCATTATGTGTGAGATGGACTTAAATCCCCCTCCCTAAGACTCCTGCGTCCACGGATTTTCCCTTTTTTCTCCTCTTTGAGGGGAAACGTCCGGTGTATCGGCACAGAATTAAGACGAGTTTATTCGACGGGTACGTGCGATTTCGCGAACGGGAAACGAACGGCGAGAGAAGAATAGAGCCGAGAGGGTGATCCTATTCGATCGTAGCCATGAATCGGCAACTGACTCGTTCCTTTGGATTGTTCGGCGATGAAGAGCTTCTTGTCGTCTTTAAGAATAAACTCTTACAGCCTCTGGATTCGATTGGCTCGAGTAGGCTTTGCATCGAGTTATGAATTTTTGAAAAGTATGAAAAAAAAAAAAAAAAAAAAAAATTCACTAGTTCGACATTGATGTGAAATAACTATAACTAATAAGGGAGGGACCCCAATTTCCCGACTTCGATTTTAACGGTGTTTTGTAAGAAGATAGGATACAGTTTCAGATCGTACGGTATTTTATCCATAAGGTCGCGTTCAGTTTCTCCCCGTGCCATCACACTGCTATCCCTACCACCACTAGCTAGGCCAAGACAGTAGCAAGAAGGCCAACGAAAGCAATCCTGTAATCGTGTGAATTTCTCCGCCAGACATTCGGTAACTGTGAGCAGGGCGATCTCACGGTGGGGATAATACAGTACACTCATTCTACAGAACAAAAGGAGCTCACGGTATTTCCGTAACCCTTCAGCCGTAGCAAAAACGGCCAGAAACGTCCGCTGCGTCTAAGGATCGCGAGGCGGCAACCCGTTCCTCGGTAGGCGAGCGTCGAAGCAACGGGCTCATTTTCGGAATTGCTTAAACGCGCGTGTAATTGAATCCGGCCGGCCCCGAAATTGGACTTGCCGCATGAATTCGTAACAGGCCCGGCCCCCGGTATCCTCGACTTATTAGCGGGTAAACGGTGGAAAGGGCATCGAAATTACGCCAAGTGCTTTCCTATTATCGATGATAGTCAGAGAGAACGGCCGTGGTTCGACCACCGGGAGCCGTAATTATTCCGTCCGGGAGTTTTCGTCCCGTCGAAAATTACCGTAATGACGGCCGGGGATGCGTAATGATGCAACGTCGTAAGCACGCCGCGGTCGCGTTTGTGTCGTTAACCCCGTTCCGGCCGCGTCGCGAACGAGAACAGTCTCGACCGGTTAATAAATTCGAATTATGTATTTACTTTGTGCCGCGGCCTCAGTTCGCGGACGATGCTTCGCTTCAAGACTGGTCTCCAATTCCGTGATTCAACTCGGATTAAAGTAAACGAAGTTGATTCTTCTGATGCACATTCTGATCTTGGTCTTCTTCTTTACGAGACATTCTTCTGGTTGATCATTTCGACCGGGGGTGACGATCTTCTTTAATGACGGCCACAACCACAGACGAGATAGACCTAACATGCAATGTAATATTCTGTCTCATCCTTCGGGGGCGTCAGAGGCCCCGTACCAGTTCAGAATTCCATTCCTTGCTAGCGAAACTGGGACAATAATGTATGTATGTAGAGGTGCGCTCTAACCAGCGTGATTTTCGTGGGACACCGAGTCTCATAAGATGTTGGGTCTATTCTTGTATCAGTCGGTGTACTACACGCGGCTCTCGAACCGCCAGTTCCACGCAAGAACAAGAGAAAGACGGAGGAATCAAATAGGCATGGAGGGGATCGTTCTCCTACGGCCCTTCTGATCAGGCGAATAGGGGAAATGGTCATATTTGACTCGAGGGTACCCAATTCATCAGCCCTGATTTAAAGAAATTGGGTCTACTCTAGATTTAATTACTTCAAGTTTGTTACGTCAATCTGAGTCCTATATTGCGTGTCCATTTGCTTAGTCTCGACAGTAAAACAGTGTTTCAGAGTTCCTCGTAATGCCCAAGAAATATTGCTACAACGATTTTTCACTTAATTGTAACTCATCTGTAGTGATAACCCTGCAAAATTAGTTTCAGATCCTCTCCAGTGAGCCTCTCACCGAAATATCTGAACCCTCTGCTTTCGAGCTGCTTTACAAGACTGAACATCGTCCCTTCACTCGTCGCCCGATCAAATAGCACAGCCACTCCAAAGACTCTCCCCGCTCCATATCTCTTATTAATTATCTCGGTAGGAAAACTGACGTCAGGTTTCCCAGTTAGTCGCCAGTGGAGCGTGACCATCGGCGATAATCACTTTCCTGAAGAAAACGTCTATCGTCAGGCGGAGAGGCCTGGATCCCCTTCTCGCCGACTTCACCAAAGGGCTCATTGGTTTCCGGTTAATCGCGCGGACAACTGGACCGTTCTAACGATGCCGGGAGTCAATGGATCGTCCGCGATGTACCTACGTCCAAAGTGGAAAAATCCCCTAGACTGGCGCGAAAGGCTAAAGATCGACGAGATCCATGATCCCAGGAGAGTTGGACGGCCATCGAGGGCTCCTCATTGTGTTGGAATCAAGACCCCAGGGCCGAGGACAGGGAGCCACGAGATGATTGGAAGCAGAGTGGGAGAGAAAGAGGGAGAGAGTTCAGTGCGTTCTCGGCCGGGTTATAAGCCGAAAACAATGGCGACGGGGTTTCTTGCGCCCTTCGTGCGTCAAGCTGTACATCCTGTAAGGCGCTTACCGCACCACTCGACGATTGTTACACAAGGCTGGGGCGGGACGGTTAACTTGATCCCGATTCCTGGCGTGCTCGACGCGATACATACATATATGAATCCACCGCGATCCCGCTTCATGGGGGAGGCCGCGTTAAACACCGTGTCTATCTTTGAATTTATCGCGCGCGCCGAATAACCGGGGATCCCAGGGCGTTATTGATTCCCCGGGAAGATGGCTGAAAGACGGGGATTAACGGAGTGGCTGGGGCATGTTTTAGACAGGAACGTTACTGGCTCAAAATATGCTTATGAGGTAGTTAGGATTTAGCATTTTTCAGAGCAAGCAGTGACGACGTAGAGGATAAAGCTGTATATGGAGTTTCTTCTTTAGTATTCTTCGATTTCAACAAGCTACTTCGGATTCAATGATTACAGTAGGCTGATAAGGCTAATTTAATAGAAGCCTATATTTATTCACTTGTACAGTAGTCTACCTTTTATTCGGTCCCGGTGGGATTGGACCCCTGGCTGGATGAATAAATGGCCAGGTAATCCGAAAATATATGCCAAATTTCATTTATAAAGTTAATATAAATGGGAAATAGAACCAACTATCATTTAAATAATGTGCAGTATGTTAAAAAGTACATTCGGCGTTATGCACGAAGAACCTACCATAGGTGAATCAGAATGATACTCTACGAAGGTTAACCTCCTAAACACCGCGTTGAACAAACAATGTCCTAAGTAAAACCGTTGCCAATGAACTAAAAACCAGGTCCAGAACATAGACTACCATGGAAACAATAATAATCTTCCCTGACCTCGAACCACGTAGAAAAAATGTAAGCTCGAGCGAACGGTAGCCACGCGTTGAGGATTCCGAAGGAAGCTGCTAGGAAGCTAGACAGTAACTGGATTCCGCGGGAGTTTCCAGCTAGGATTAACAAAACCTCGGAGGTCCATTGTCTCGGCAGTCTCACCAGTTTCGATCGCGGAGTTTCTTAGCTAATTTCTTGGCGCGTGCAGCAGCCTGCCAACGGAAACGGGCGAAATTGCGCGCTAGAAGAACGCGAGGAGCCGGAGGGGCGGCTCGCAGATAAGGTCGAAAAGGTAATCAAACTCTCGCCGGCGTGGCTATTAATTACCGGCTGCCTCTTACGCGCCACGAATTCCAAAACTCGTTGTGCTCCCCTTCCACGTCACTCGTTCGTCTGAAATTCGACGCTTCAAGGAGCGTCGCGACGCTGGCCTCGGCGAGGACTTCGCGCGGGCGGACGCCCCCTCCGCAAGGTTTGACTTTATAATCTTGACGGTGCCGCTTCCGGGACGAAATTCCGCACGACAACCGAAACCGTCTGAATAAACATGAACGGCTCCCATCGACGGCCGCGCGACGCTGTTTCTCACGTAATTAGCGCGAAAGACGCAATTTGGCGCGGCGAGTCGCTCCTCGACAAACGCGGCGTGGTTGGGGATCGACACTGGCTGGGCTCTCGAGATTCGCGGCTCTTCTCCCTGATCCTGAGATTTTAGAGCCTGACGAATGGCTCGAATAGGGATCACTAGACTGCGGATTTTTATGCAGAATGACATTTTCTAAAGTAATTTATAAAGAGAAGGGAAAAAGGAATTTCATTGTTTTCTTGAGTATATTCTCGGGTTCGGAATAAAATAATAAACTCGTTACATCTAACGTGAGTTCTGTGTTTCCCTGCATTTCACAGACCCCTATAGGCTACAAATGCAAAATGACGATTTGTAAAGTGATTCATAAATGCAAGAGCAAAAGTAGGATAGGTGTTCCTTTCGTGAGTATCTTATTACATTCAGAATAATATAGAAAACTTGTAGCCGATACAAATTTTGTCTTTCAGTGTATTTCAGAGAGCCCTGTAAACAATAAATGCATAAAATCTACAATTTATTTAAAAATTCACCAAATTAATGAAGTTACAAACTACAATAGACACCTTATCAAAAAAAGTAGCCACGCTGCTTTCTCTTCGAATGTTTAATGAAAATTTGACACTTTATAGACAAAAGGTCTAATGTACGTAAATGTACGTAATGTTTTAATAGAAACATTTCACTAAAAAAAATTCTTCAAGTCCATCTTAATTTTCGTCCTCATAAGTGTATGTAGCCCCTTAATCTGTTATACTTTATTATTTCTATGTGGAACAGGATTCTGTTCAACTGAGTTCGGTCCAGTAGTCGTGGAGAAGCTGCCCGTCGTGGCAAATATCGAAACCAGCTTAATTCACGTACGCCTGGGGAATTTCCGGATTCGCGTGGACTTATTAGAAAAACGAGCGGCAAGAGGCGTATCTCCCCCAACGGGTCCCATCTGTTCTGCTTCTCCTTCTTTTGTCGGGCCACTGGGCATCGCCGAGGACTTAAACGTCGAGACCACGCTCGATTCGGCAGATGTGCCGCGGACAAATCGCGTTGCGAACCCGAACGACCGGTCCCCGCCCGCTCGATTGGGGTCAATTAATTTCGGGTTAACGCTGTCCAAAGATTCGTTATTGCCTTAACTCGGACCCTCGAGACGGACCGTTCCGAGCGGATTCGAAAGCAATTATGGGGCCTGGTCGATAGAACCATAGAACACGATCGGAAAACAGAAGAGAAAAGGAAGACTGGGTAGAAAGTTGGAACAAGGAAAAAGTATTACTACTAAGGAAAAGGTTTATGACCACTGTTCATTGGATAACGATGAAAGTTCGATTAAGTAAGAGTCTGTTAAGAATTATTCAATGGAAGAAACATGTATTGCCTCTTCAACTGGTTTTAACGAAACGACCATTATGGTCATCGATCGCAAAAATCCCCAGTCTACTTACATTTCTATTAAAATCCCGTCCAGGGGCTAAAAAGTTACTGGAATGGCCCAGTTTCCTACAGTCAGATAAAAGAAATTGGACAGGAAGACAATAACGCCAAGCTAACCCACAATTGTCCTTACTCTCAAGCCCGCGAAATGAAACAGTTACCGTTCTACTCTAAAATTCTCGCGCACCCCATTAATCATCTTCTCCCCCTAGGTTGAAATTTTCCGCGAGCCAGCTCGTTCTACCTAAAGAGAAGCAACTATAAAGTGCTCGGAGCATTTTGCCCAGTCAGCACAGCCTGCAAAACGAGCTCAACCAGAAGACAACAATTTCACCGGCGCAAGATACCAGAAACGGTCTTCGCAACTTCCGAGTCAACCCATACCTGCTCGAAAGGAGGGTGAAAATTCTCTCGGCTCGCCCCGGGAAAAAGCTTGACACCCTTCCGCGGGTTCGGACACGCGCAATCTTCATCGGTGGACTTGCTTCGAAGCGTGATTTTACACGTAACTTCGTGGAAACTCGAGGCACGCGCGCGTGATCGTACAATATTCGTGGCACGCAACTGCATCGCTTAACCCCTTCTCTGTTCGTATTTTAAATTATATGTGACAACAACATTGTCAACTCTACAGGTCTTTGGAACATTTCTTTGTGTACTATAACCATACGCAGACAAAATTTAAACCCCCACAACACTATAAAGTAAATCATCGATGAGTGTTCGAAGGCTCCTCGGCACTGACAAGGAGAGGTCCCCAGGTGTAACGTTGACTTTTTAATGAGGTTTAGCACAATGATAGACCTGGGAATTTTGAAACCGACGACATTTGTTTCAGCTACGTAGTTATGAAATATTTAATGTTCAGTGCCGAGACACGATATCTGTTTTAACTGTACCTGGAGAGAAACATCTCGGAACTGAAGGTATCAGAAACATGTTGTTACAGAAGTTGTTTGATATGAAAGGATATATAATGTGGTCTAAATAATTTTTTTTAGGTAGACTAGTGGAGAAAATTTCAAGGTTAAGTTAATTTTTGTTTAGTGGAATCCTATATTTTTTTGTACATTAGATGATGACGATGAAACAACGTTTGTAAGAAATTTTTATTCCACAGATCCCCTAGATGTGAATGTCAGCAACTACAAAAACAATATTATTTCCATACCAAACGATATTAAGATCGGCGTGTTTCACTTGACTGATGTCCGTTCTAAGCTTTATACATTAAATATTGTAATCTCTATGCATGAGAAAAAATGTAAGAAGACCTGAACGATGTTGAACCAAGTTTCAGTCCAAGGGCCCGAATCACGTAGCCTTCGTCACGACCAATAATTTCGATACATCAAAAATCACGCGGACTGGCGTAACGGGTCGCTTAATTTCCAGAACCAGGCCCCTCTAATGAATCACGGCCGCGTGAGTAATGACGGCTGGAGGACGGGCGTTCAGATATTCTCTGGTGTGTCGTCGGTCCGGCTTTTTCCCCGGGGCCGGCATATAATATAATCTTCCCGCGAGTAGTTACGATCTCGAATTACATTATAGATGAAGCAGACTGTGGGACGATCCAACGTATTTGTCAAAAGAGATCCGGGCATCGTGGGGCGGGGGCTGTATAAGATTACAAGGCTGAGTGGCACGAACATTGTCCGAACGTGTATTCAAGCTATAGAATCATTTTTCTTGCCCCGACTGTCTCGATATAACTTCATTTTTCCACGAAACGACGATTCTGACTTGTGTACGACTAGCCAGACAACTCTTTCCAGAATTGCCGTTTCATCGGGAAATTTTCGCCGCGACAGATTCCAACGTGAATCGTGGGTAGCAAGACGAGAGATAGTAACAGTGATCGAAGCTTCGAGAATCTCTTTTCGCCAGCGATAACGATCGATGAAAATTTCAAGCTACACGGTGACAGCAGTCGCGACGACAGTATGTTCTTGCAAATCTTGCAAATAACAATCACTTTTCTAGCAGTCGCTGTTGAGAACACAGCACCAATAGATGTTGGTGGGCGACATCGGTTTGAAATGGATATCGGCACGTATAGGTAAAAACATTTGGCGTACGTTCTCCTATTCCACGCAGATTTAAATTTTATCAACGCTCTATAATTTATACGATTACTTAATCACAGTTTACTTCCACTTCCTCTAAATACCTTCAGGTTGAACGCTTAGAAGCTCAAACAGTACACACGAAATTTCAAAACGCCTATAGGCGTCGATAGCACCGAAGAGGTTAATACTTAATGCAAGAACTTAGGGTTATGGGAGGTAAATGGGAGCAAGTAAGGGGAAACATTCTATCGATCGAGGAGACGACGGTGACAGAAAAATGGCGGTCTCTGTATTTCCTTGCTGGAACGATATCGAAGACAGGACGAGACGTAAAAGCAACGTAAAAGATTTTCGATAACGAGATCGTGGCACGGAGTAATAAAGCTGGCCTGCTGCTGGAACGTAGTCCCGAGTGTCTATAAAGCGGCGAGGGAACCGGAGGAATATGGTCCGCGGATCGAGGGGCGCGGCCGGGCGTTAATAATCATGCAGGACGTCGAGTGTTGCAACTGGGAGCTGCATCGGTTATGCACTTGTCCCGGGGCCGCGTTTATGAAAAACGAACAATCGTATTACCGGTCGTTCATATGGAAATGGGGGATTGGAATGGAAGGGAGAAGGAGAGGACAGTTGGACGACGACGAAAAATTCGATGGCGTCCAATGGGAAATACGCTTGTCATCCGAGCATTCCCTGGTCGTATTTCTTTGAGGATTGGGTCAGTCGGATGATATCGTCGATGCCCCATAAATACCGCTAATGTATTTGAAAATTAGTCATAAAAATGCGCTCCTCCGATGGCCCATAAAGAGGAGCGTGGCATGCCGTACGAACGAACAGGATTGATGGATTCCTCGGATTGGGTCATTGCTCGTGGATATCGGGTGCCCATTCTCGCTATTCGCGTATCGTTTGTGTCTTGAAAGGATTACTGATTGTATCGGGGTTTCGTGAACGTGTGAACTAAGATAAATGTCCCAATTAATTGCCAGTGTCCCGAATACTGCAACATTATTGTGAATATTTATCGAGCAGTTGAGTATAGGTTGTTTAAAGTACCTGTTCATTACTCCCTAATGCTACTTTCGTTAATAGGTATGTACTATAATTAATTATACTTAGATGTATGAATAACAGACACTACTATATCTTAATTAAAAATTCTAGCAAACAGAAACAATTATTAATGAACAGACACGTTAACCAAGTCGCATTCAACGTCACGCAGAGAGAAAAATTATTCTACAAGTCGAGTATCGTGTTAATGATAACCAAGGAACATAAAATTAAATAGATATGATGGAGGAAGATCCTGGAAAGTTTAATTTAACGAATCTAACCTTTCATCGTTCATTTGATATTACCGTGCGTTTCGTTCTCGGCCTCTCCCGCAGAACCGGAAGCAATAACTTCGTACGAATATTGTAAAGAATGTAATTTGAAGACGCATCGAAATGTACCCTGGTCGTATCGCAAGGCGAAATCGTGGATTAAGTGGATTTTAAGAGAAAGCGGTTGGATTAAATATTTGACATACCGAAACCGGAGAAGCCGCTACGTAAGTAGTATGTAGGTTCAACTTACCTGAAACAAAAAAGAAATATATCGGTTAAAATTGCGGAATAGAACGTAGCAGATTGAATATTGAAACTGCGAGATTCGTATTGGCATATAAATACAATGAACATAAAAGAATTAGACAGAAGTTTCTGCAGATTTAACTATATACATTGATACATATCCTAACACACTGCCAAGAAAATATCGTATCCACCGCAGTATCTACATTCGTTTCAGTAGCACAGACATTATTCAAAAACATCCACCCAAAAAGAAAAGAAAAAAAAAAGATTAAATAAAGATTTAATTTCACGAATAACTTTCACCAATGGTCGGCTGTTTTTGTCAGCAATTACCAAAATATGGTTTCTTGTTCTGTATGTAAAAAAATTCAATATCTTTGACTATCTGAAAAGTATCAGTTCAAACTGACATGTTCATAGATCTTGATTACTCTTAGGAATTTAAAAGTAAACTGAACAAGAATGTAAGGAAATCTTCATCACGCTAAAACAATTTCCTAAAAGTTTCAGCTAAACAAATTCTAAATTATAAATAAAAGTAAACGAACAAACTATTCGTTTCAGAAAGTGTTACAACCCCGTCGAAGTAAATTCCCAAATGTTAACTTCCTGGAAACCCAGTATTCCTCCCGTCTACCAAACCCTACCGATCCTCCCCGATACGTCCATCGCGAAAGGGTTTGACGCTGCGTCTGACAGATGGAAGGACGGGAATCGACTACAAAATTTCAATCCCCATTACTCCTTTTTTCCCTCCTGGGTTGCACCTGTGGACTATAGACGATGTAATTTCCCGGAGGCGCAGGGGGTAGCGGTTCCGTCTCCTTATCTCCAACTTTAATTACTTCGTTTTATTCGGAAAGGAGAGGGTGCTCGTTCCCATAATGAGAAGTCTGCGCGTCGTGGCCCTCTGTCATCGGCGTTTCATCGGGCGTGGAGGGGGTGGGAAGAGCTTCCGTGTTCAAAGTCTACCAGGCGATTCCCTTCTTCCGGCAGGACCTTGGCTCCCAGGACAAAGGCCATCGGCCAGTTTTAATTAGCCTGAAACGCGGCGATCCACTTATTGAAAAAGGCCGAAAGGCTTGTCCTGGGGTCTGGACCACTTCCGTATCCTCCAATATCACGTTATTGCACTCCACCGCCTGCAGTGTCGCTATAACTGGCCCGCGAAGAGTGTAGGTGGTTGCTCATCTAGCTCCTCCCTGTTCGATTTATTTCCCTTTCTCAGTGGACGCGTCTGCTTGACGCTCTTGCTGCTTTATTTCCACCTGTTCTCTCTCTATCTCTTTATCTCTCTGTCTGGTGTATCCACTATACGTAGCAATAACCGAGAAATCGACGGTTAGCTCGATACCACCGGTGTCCGCCCACCAGAAGCCGTGACAAAGCTGGCCCTCGACGGCTCTTTGTCCCCGGGTCACCGGTGCCTTTTCGTGTCGCTTCCTCGACGGACACGTACGCGCGCCTGGCTTTCGCTCCGATCCTATCGGCCCATCTAAATCAAACCGTTCGTCATAGGACCGTGTCGGTGGAAGTGGAGCCTTTCTACTCGCGAAGAAATTTTGTTCGTTTTTCTGGGCGATCGCTGGTAGGAGATCCATCGTGTTTGAACGCCAGACGAGAGACTGACGTCTTCGGGGTGCTTCGAGGGCTGGTGCCCTTGGACTTTGACGGGCAATATGCTTGTCAGATGGAAATTAGTTTATGGTGATATGTGAACGATGATTTTATTTTGTGCACCTGAGAGTTTTCAGAAATGGTTTACAATTGGGATTTAGTGAGAGGTGATCGAAGTAATCTCTGATCTCAATTAGTATAGATTGTGAGATTTCTGAGGGGATGTTTCTTGAGTGTGTCGAATGAAATTTGAGAATCGGAATGGTGTTTCACTTTAACGTCGAAACATCGATGTAACATTTAATGATAGTACTTCTATATCGATTAGTGGGACACTGGTGAGTCATGCATTACACTACGCCAACATGCGACACAACCGATAGATTGAACGACAAATTACGTGTCAATTCGTCGCAATGAGACAAATAGAGATTGTACAGTTGGATTCCGAGAAGAAAATCAAAGGTGAAAGGGAGGAAAGTCGATATGATAGAGACAAGACTGCTGGTTTGATAGTTAAGTTCAATCGAAATCGGGTTGCGTAAGTGTAAAACAATCAATCATTAATAGACCTTCATTCTATACAGAACACAGTCGGTCGCATTTGTTCAATTGATCGCAATTGATTCGCAGACCAGTGACTATTTCGGAAAAATAATGATTACTTACTTGACTACAAAAGTGAATTTTTCGATCTAAAAACTGAGAAGATTTCGCTGCATAATTATTCTTATATAATTTAATTTAGCATAAAAATCCGCAGTCTAGTGATAAACAAACTTATTTCAATTTCAATAGAGTATATGTAGAAACAGTTACACAAGAAGTCTACTGTTTCCGTAATTCTGCAATCCACTTCACGACTGATTACATCGGGTCATAAATCTCAGTCGCTGAGGTGTTAAGACGCACACTGCGCGTAAAGAATCGGTAACGGTCCAAGATCACACTCGCCGTGCATTGAACGTGTCGGAAATAGATCCAACGAGAGCGTGAGAATTCGACGTCGGTCCACGCACGCGTAAGCGTGCGTAAGAGCGCGGTAAGAGTGCGTGCCCACGCGTTGAATGCCTCAATCACTGCGGGCTGATTGTGCGTATCCAGCCGCGTCACGTACCTCTTTGTCCGTGTAAAAGTGGACGGCTAGGAATGTGTGTGTGTTCACGTGTGTTTGTGGGTCGCGTACATTCAGGCTGCGGACCGTTTAAAAAGGATCTAAATTGTCTCGAGGAACCAACGCTGTGAGACGAGGGAGCGAAAAGACAAAGAGAGAGAGAGAAAGAAGGGGATAGAGTGTGTAAGAAAACGCTCGGGGAATATCGAGGGATCGGGCAGGCGAGCTGCAAATCTCCACTCTCTCTCAGGAGTGCCATTCGAAATTCGCATTATCGCAACGAGTGTACTTTACGGTCGTGTACTCTTGTTGCGTGAAAGAGCTAGCAAGTGAAACAAAGGGCTCATGGGAGAGTAAGAAGTCGAGGATACTGGCCGAGAGGATTCTTCTCGCGATTTTTCTC
The DNA here is from genome assembly GCF_001272555.1 of Dufourea novaeangliae. Classification (NCBI taxonomy): domain Eukaryota; kingdom Metazoa; phylum Arthropoda; class Insecta; order Hymenoptera; family Halictidae; genus Dufourea; species Dufourea novaeangliae. The sequence continues at coordinate 93,847 of NW_015374062.1, read as the reverse complement.
GAGAGAACAAGCCGATCTATGGGTTACATACTAACCCGTTAGCTACTACGGTGTACCCGTATCAGGATAAATAAATCACGTTAGCAGAATGTAATTCAACCTTAACTACAACGAGGAGGACCAATACGTGGTGGAAGTCCTTTAGATCTGGTTCATAAGGTACTAAGTGTCAGTGCCGGTAATTAACCCCCAAAGACCACACTATATTATCCTACTACGACCACACATAGGTTAGCTTACACCAGAACGTTCTGTTACCTATATTTCAAATATATAAGTAATTTAGTTACAGATCTTTTAGTAGAACACCACAGACCTAACTTCCCGTCCTTTACCGTTCAGAAATACCAGGTGTCTTTCGGATGGACTGGTGTAACCCAGTGTGGTCTTTGAGGGTTAATGAAACTGGTGTTACTGGCATGCCCTGAGCTTGCAATGGTACATAATAAAATGTTTATTATACCACAGAATGGCTGTTATTCATCCGCTATGTTGATCACAATCCATCCACCTTCAGAAAACCAATATCTACGTTGACTGACCCGCAATTATGAAATCTAAGCTTTGTAGCTTTCCATTTGGGATCAGAGTCCCTTACTGGCCCCATCTGTAGACATCGTTTTTCTTTCGGAACGGTGAACATTCAGACGCGGAATGGAGTTCCAGAGACTGGAGCCACGGCTAATAGAATCGGCCGTTGCGAAGGGGAGAACCTGGCCCTCAAACAGCAACTTTGGAGGAACACGAGAAAACTGTTTGCCAGCTCCTCGTTATACGCACTAACGACACACACGGTCTGCGAAGGGGTTGGTGTGCGAACGAGCCTCGTATACGATAACGATTAAGGGTGGGCCGTCCGCGCATAAGGGGAAATTATCGTCGGAGGACTTTTGTTCCAGGGAATAATTACAAGAAATAATAGGCGTGCTAATATTTGTCCGCGCAGCCGCAAAGCTTTCTGTGACGGAGTAGTGGATTCCAACCCCCCTGTAGTGTTTGGGCAAGGTTGACGTTTCGAAAACGAATTTCAGTCTTCGTTCGTGTGTCTCTTCGTTATGGATTGTACTGTCGACAAAACGGGTTCGAGTTTGTAGGAAATCATCCTAAATACGAGTGTGATTTGCAGCTGCAAAAAATAATATTTTGGACGACGGATAAAAGGGAGGAAATAGGTGAAATAGTTTTATAAGACAATTATACGGAGCAGTTTTAATATTCAACAAATATGGACAAATAAAAATGCACGACGTGATGGATTGAAATGGACGGAACAAGAAGAATAACTCGAAAGTATAAGAAGAAACATGTAGGATAGTCGAGTTAAGAAACATACGAACAACAGTTATAATAGCTGAAATGGCTAATGTATCCAGCCGGAAACAGTCGGAACAGTTAAAGACACGTAGCACTCACTAAAATATGAACAATGTTAGGTCAACACGGAACGTTGATAGTACAAGCACGAGTGTACTATAGTTCGCCGTATATCGGCATTCTTGTGTGCTTACCATTACTTCACTTGCTACGCAAGCGTACTATTCAAACAAGAAAATGCCGGAAATATACATTCGTATTCGACTCACGCTTAACTCTTTAAAATTAATCCAACGACTCCATAGTTTTTGTTTATTTTACCGACTACCACGTGTTCCTAAAATCTTCAACCCTAAATTAATCTGTGCAATAAAAACTACAGTGCTATGAATGAATTTAGTGAGCATATACGTCTAATCTTGACCCTGATTAGTGGACTAGCTAAGCGAGTCCTTAATAGACCACTTCTTGCACTTTTGTGATAAGTAATACTCCTTTCGTTCAGACGTTCAGACGGTCGAAGCGACCTAGGTTGTACGATCAGTTGTACAACAAATTGTATCACCTATGAGACATTTAAAAAATAATATTTCGCCTGTACATTCTACACCACCTGTAGATGAGCACAATCTATAAAATAAGTTCACCGCTTCAAAAAAAATGAACCCTCTAATTTCTCACTGGCAACTATACAGTTTCCATTTGATCTGTGAGTTGATCTGTGTAACACTTAATTCTAAAAAAATTCATTAAAATATAAATTAATAATACCTACTTGAAATAAACAATAAATGACCTTCCCTCTTAACTGCCTAATCCCTGTATATGAGTCCTTTAACGCATCCGCCTTTTAGCTAATCAGCTATTCATTATCACGTTTCACCTTTATTATACAACAATAAAAAATTCAATGTTTGTAGTGTATAGATAGCAAATAACATACAAATATCGAATTATAGCCGCAGGATTGTCATTAAGCCTTACCTCATTCGATATTTATCTGAGAATCTACGGTATATAACAGACCAATCGGAGCTATAATTATCCGATTATCGGGTAAATATCAGCTCGTTCGGTTGAGCCGTTAACCGTTGTTTGTCTACCCAGCAATTTTCGGCTCGCGTACGATTGAGACGTCGCGACGCGGGCCCACCGACGCCCTATTTTCCCGTTGGCCCGTATAATAACAATGTTCCTGCATACTTGATTCGCGTGCGTGGTCGGCAACGATACCACATGACACGTGCGTGCGAGCTACGCTCAAGAAAGATGGTGGAAATAAGGAAGTCGTATAATCCACGGGGGGGGGGGGCACCCGCTGGAAAGGACGATCTAATTTATTTTTGAAATCAGAAAAGGTATTAACGTTCTTCGCGTCGTGCATACACATCCAGATAGCCCGGCGTTGGCGCATATATTATACAATTTTTATCCGATACGCGGTAAAATAGTTCCCGTGTACTTTTATCGCCTGTGTACCTCACTCCCCGGTACAATTGATACACGTGTCATGTGAAATTTAACGGATTATAATCCGTGATTAATCGAAATCGCGCGAGTTTCTCTTAGGGGAGAGTCCAGTACACTAAAAGCCTCTCTGGCGGACTCACTTTAAAGAAATATTGTTTTTATACATTATTTGTGTACACCGTTGGTCCTTTCAAAAAACCAAATTATTTCCGACGTCACTCAGGACGTACACCGAACTGTATAATGTCTGAATAGGGTTATGGCATCATCGTCTGGTCGGTAAGGGCCTACCTTGTTACACGAGCATTGCCAAATTCATTCCGTCATGTTATATGAACCCGTGTTACATGAGGGTCTACCTTAACTGTCCCATTGTCTTCTACAAATTCACATTACACTATAAGCAAAAATCTAGTCCACAAACGATTAAATAAAAATTAACACTAAAGTCATTCTTAGGTCACAAGAAATACTTCTATTTCCTCTAGCTGCAGTGTCAAGAAAGGATCCGGTAATCCGTACAGTTTGCAAAGTCGCGATCCCGTCAGCCGCGTCTCCGTTAATCACTTTGCAACCCCGCCGCGTTGACCGCAACTATCAGAGGCAAAGCTCCAGGGCTAGACGGCTCGATAGCCCGTTACACGCCGGGAGCCCAGCTAAAAGCGGTCGAGCAAGCCGAAGAGAAAGGGGACAGAGAGAATCTAATCTCTCAGAAGCGACGCATCGAATATGCAAGATTGGGGATCTCCGCGTCGAATATGAAGACAGAGACGACGATCGTGCTGGAGGGCGACAAGCGGGTAGATATGGGTTGGGAGGAGGCCTGGAGGGAAGGCTTCTAGTAGAAAAGGCTTTTCCCGGAGGTTAGCGACGCAATCTCCATCGGTCGATTGGTGTTTCCACTCCGACGGTGTGCACCACCATCACCGTGATAAGAAATGCAAGCTCTAGTGGTCGTCGTCGGCGGGCGACGGGAACAAGACGCCCGGCGCCGTTGGCCGAGCAAGGAAAGTGCTTTCGGTGAGATTGCAAGCCGGTGGCGTGGTCGGATTAAAAATTCGGGGGTTGCGTTAAAGCCGTCGTCGGAATCGGGGCGGCGTCCTTTTGCCCGGCTCGATAATAGTTTCGAGTGGTCGCCGACCATTATGGGTCCCCCGTCGCGCGCCAAATGAGCATTCCTTCTCGTAATTGAAGCACGCGGGGATACGGTGTACGAATCGACCGCGGAGGGACAGAGCCCAGGGAGGAAAACGTGGGATCCCCAAAGCACTCTTGCCCTGTCTGAGTGGCCGACAGATAGAGAAGCGAGGGGAAAGGGAGGAGGCGACGGAGACTATTGCGTGTAGCCAGGAAGTGTCTAGGCCTCTCCTTCGACTTCACCGAGACCCGTGTCTACGGACTTGGGAGCGCTGAGAATGACGTCGGGCAACGGTTAACACGCCGTTCAAGGGCGAAAGTTCGCGCTGGGGGATCACCGGTTCGATCCGAGGTTCGTTCTATTTGGACGGAGGGTAGTCTCTCCTACTAATCTAAGGTGAACGTTAAAAGCGATCCTATATGCGAAATCGAAAAGAAACAGTCGTACCTACACCAGAATCCAATACAAATTCATCATCCAGAGCATTGTCGATTTAAACGATTTTTTAGTGTATTTACACAATCAGAATTAGATACACAAACCGTCTGTTGTGTCCAGTGCAATATAATGACGTATCACGCGGACGAAGAAGACAATCGGAACGATAACAAGACAAATCGGAGCCTTTGGAGAGTAACCCGATCTTCTCGAGATGCACGCCTGCATTTCGCTTATAACGAGCCGAGGTAGTCGCAACACCAGCCTTGTCGGAGACGAGAAGAAAAGATGCATCGATACGCCGGCGTCGGAACAAGCTGATGACAACGGTAGCGAAATGATGATTAAAGGGCGAAGGACTTCCAGAGTCGGGTACATTATGCAGTTAATAGCCCATAAAATATAACAAACTGACGTGGAGAATACCTATTCACTTGAGCAAGAATAATCGTCTCGACCTTCAATACTTAGACCAACATTCCTCAAATAATTCATCTCTATAAACATCGCAACCACCATCACAGAATCGATTATATTTACAGATCACAACAACCATTATTATATTTTCTATTTAATTCTGCAACTCTGTATTTAATTATTCTCACCTACTTAATTTTACTGAGCAAAAGTCTCTATTTTTAGGACGTCCTACATGGATGAAATTTAATAGGAGGTGTCAGTTAGTTTCCCGAATATTAACTGTTTTTACACTTAAGGGATTCAGCCAGCACGCAAACGTCATGGATTACTTTAAATCGTCTTCGAACGTCGTAGAAAAAACGCGTCTGGCCACCCGTTCCGAAGTGTCAGCCCGGAAAGAGGGTGTGCTGGAGGCGAGGAAGTAGGTGGTCAAAGGGAATCGAGGCACTGTCCTCGAGGCGAATAATGGCCGACGAAGGTGCACACGTGTCCGGTGTGCATCGGGTAGCTCCCCTAGACCTCACACGCCGGGAAGGATCGAGCCAGACGATCGTAATTCACGCGGGGAAGTAGATCCTTTTTGCAGAAACAAACAACGTGTGACTTCGGTGTGTGTTCGCCGGACGGGCGACAGAACGGAACAGGTTCTGTTTGACCTGCCAGTCCTCGTGACGCGGCCTTTATCCGACCGCGGGCATTAGCTGTCTGTCGTGCATCTTTACAGGCTCCTGAAGAGTATTTCATTACTTAATAACCTTCTCAAAAGGAAGCCTGGCGTTGTTCCTTCCCGGCCAGCCGGTCTGGGTTTCATTGAACGGATTAACAAAAGACGAAGAAGGGATTAACGATCACGCGATGTTGGACTACGTCGCTGGAATGTGTGAGAAGCATCCACTCGCTTTCGCCAAGTATATACGGATCTCGTCACGGGAAGAGTTTAATAGCCGGCTGGGAGAAGAATCGACACTACACGCCACCACGATGATCTATAATTTACATCCATAAACCTGAAGAGTGCTACCTCCGACGAGAAAAGTCGACGAAGTTTTAAATGCAAGTGTCCATGATTAGGATTCTTCACCTACCTTCAAGGGGCTAGATTAAGGTTCCCCAAACTACGGACGCGCTGACATTTATTCTCCATAATTATAATCTCCATGTACCGGGCACGACCGAAGTGATGGTACAAACAGGTAAGCAGGTGACCCCTTATGCAAAGATTAAACAAAAGTGAACTGTAAAGTTTTGATTAACTCGCAAAACTCAGTTGACACGCGTGTGTCTGTTAAGTGGAATCAGTAAATAAAGGACAGACACGTTAGATTTTCTCGAGAATCAAATCTGTGACGAAACAAATATATTCTGCACCCTTGAGCGAAAAGTTTGAAAAATGAATCTTGTCTTGTTCAGAGTTTCTTGCGCACTCTCCTCAAATTTTGACGATGCTTGAACTGTCCCACAGCGTGAACACCTGCGCGCCGGCTCCATCGCCTGGTAATCGCTCTAGATTCCAACGAATGCTACCGCGAGAGCATCAATTGCTACCGGTTCCAGCACAGCCAGACAGCCAGGAGGAACAAAAATTCCATCTGACGATCCCCCAGCGACGTAAGTATACCCTGCCCAGGCATGATTTAGCCAGGCACCGCACGATCTTTTAATCCTGATTTACGAGCGTTGATGAGGCGGAAACGCCGATCGCGAGGCGGCCGTAATTCCGTCGATGTCCAGATGCGTCGCTGGAAACGCTCGTTCGAACGTGGACACGCGAACCACGCGGCGTCAGCGCCGCGGCGCACGTGCATCCACGGATGCAGATGGATCGAACGCGTAACGACGTCGTTAACGGTGGCGAACCGCGAAGACAGCCGCTTCTTAGCGGTCCACCCTCTCTCTCTTCCTCTTCCCCTTTGTGGATATAACGTTGGCCGACCTGCGGGATCATATTTGACCGGAAAATACGGACTCGTACGTCAGCGAAGGATATATGGGCGCCGTGGTTGGCGTCCTGACCGCAGATAGTTCGTTGTCTTCAGAAAGGGAGACTCAATTATGCGACCACCGGGAGAAGGGTCTTGAAGAGTTTGAAAATCTGTCTTTTCGTAGAGATTCATTGCTGAATGATATTAATTCAATATGCTATCGTGTATTCCGTATTTTTTAAGGTTATTTGAGGCGATTGATGATCATCGAGCTTGTTGCCATAGACCTTGTGTAGGAAGTATAGAGTTTAAGTAGTACAGAGAGTGTAGGGACTACAGGTTATTTAAGAGACGATAGTTGACTTGGAGTCTTACTAAACGGTTAAGATCATTTTTACAGTTCCACCTTCTAGGTAGCCAAAATGGTCCTAGGGAACATTTGGATGTTGCCCATCCCTCACGACACACCTATCAGAAATAAACCTGCGCCGCGTCAGAACGTAGCGGCTCTGCATAATACCATCACCGAGCCACGCCTACCGGTGTCAAGACCACGGGAAATACACAAGGCAACCAAGTGTTTCTAAAGGCTGACTTCGTTAAAATGGTTGCGCCGTAAACAAGGTGGACGCCAATTCCGCCGATCGATTTAACGAAGGTGCTTATCCGTCGATAAAATCCACCTGGGCGAATCGTCAAATAAATTTGTCAATGGTTAGGTGGCAACGCGTGGGCGGCGTTAACGTATCGGCGTAAAGTATGCAAATAACTGTGAGCGTAAAATCGATGATGAACGGAGAAAGGGCAAGAGATCGAGAGGGAGAGAGCAAGAGAAACAGAGACAGGGAACCGGTGTAAGAGAGCGGCAAACAAAGTCCTCCCGGTTTCTCGAGTCCTCTCGAATCCCTCCGTGATTCAAGTCGCTTCGTATCGTTACGCGAAACCCAATCCGCACGCACACACGCGCACACGTACACGCGCGTTCGCCACCCTCGAAACCACGTTTGATCCCCTACGAAGACTTTTTCGCTGGTTCCCTCCGTGTAGGAAGGCGTTGCGCGTTTCTCAACCAAGCACGGACATCAAACGGTCGCAATGCACGCACCGATGCGTGGTGATCTTGTTCTTTTAATCGTAGCAATTAAAAAATAATCACCCATAACGCGCCGGTAGCAATTAGGCGGTCGTATCGCTGTACGTCGTAATTCCTGTTTCTCTCCCCTCCCTGGATCCCACCACCCATCTAGACTGCCTGGCAACCCTCCGTTCCATCTATCCCTTATTCTTTCTCCCATTCTTTTCCCTCTCCTCCCTTGAACACACCACTTTCCCTCCCTCTCTTTCCTCTGTCTCTTGCGCGAAAGTCGTCTACACGGGAACCGGTTCCAACCCCCGAACCGCGTCTTCTCGCCCCTACCCCTTTTCTCTGCCCCCCTCTACAGTCTCTTGACTTTTCTCCTTTCGCTCGCTAACTGTTCTTCGGCAAACTACCTTTTACAGTTGTCCACGGTGGTGGTGACGCACACACGCACGCGTCTCTTACACACCACGTCCATAAATGCCGGGGTATTCCATCCGTTTCGGTCGCGTTTCAACCCTCCTTTGTTCCCTTCTTCCACGGGCTCGCGAGCAAACTAATTACAAAAATGTTAGGCGTACACACCGCGCAGCGAGGGAATAACCCTCCTGAAATAAATAGCTTCTGGCGTTAAGTGTGTTTTAGACGAGCATCAACGAAGGAAGGGAGGGGGCACCAGAGGGCTTGGCGGAGAACAGCTTCTGGCGCTCCGCGTGAAACCGTTTTTATTTAGTGTCGCGGCGCCGTCTCTGTCCGTGTTTTCGCTATGTATGCCCACCTCCCTCTGTACGGTATCGCGAAGCCTCGCCCGAAATTGCGAGATTCCGCTTTCTCGTCTCGTTCCCGCGGACATCAAACGATCCTTTCCCCAAACGAACTTCGCGCTCTAATGCGTTTAACAACGGCCCGACGGGAAATAATGGGCTAAGCGGCGAACGCGAGACAGCATAACGAAAACGAATACTATTTCAACCCCCTCGGGTCGCCGGACGATTTTTTGATTTTTCTGTTAAGTCGTGCCGGCGCTGCTGAGATACGTATATGAAAAACGTGATAATGGGGGCATGGACCGCGGAAGTTAAAAGGAAACTGTGGAATACGGTCTCCACGATTCCCCGGGGTTAAGAGCGATTCGATTCACGACGATTCAAGGGTACATTTTATACACTATCGTAATTTATATCGTGTAATGTATACCCCTGTGAAATTACTATGTACATGTTTATAATAATTATGGAGTAACGTATGTACTTTGTACGAGTATTTATTCTAAACCTCGGGTACCTCCACGATATGGAGTTATATTGTACTCTATCTACAAATTGACGTGTATTTTGCTGTATTAAAATCTAATTTAATTATATTATAAAAAAAAGGAGATATTAATAAAATGATTCAGAACTCCATTGCCTAGAGACAACTATTGCATGCTGAATGCTCGATACGAGATTAATATTTTAGTAAATTCCGAATCTGAATTTACTAAATTTTAATGTGTTCACTGGCAATTTCGGTTGTAATAATACCAATATCTTTTAATAACTCGAATCGTTACTAGTGATCACGTGAACATGTGATTAATTCACACAATTGGTGCTGTGTTTCGTTTTACCCGAATATTTTACTGTGAATCCGATAAATTTCGTAATTATGCATATTAAGTGGTAATTGCACGTAATTACAACCAGGTTCGATAGCAGTAATCAATGTTTTTAGTGATTTTGTCGCTAAATTCTGAATATAAGGGAATATTACGGATATTTTACATACGATTTTTAATTTATTACTTTATCCAAAAAACCCTAAATTGACGAAATTTAACATTCGACGAAATTACCAGAATTTATCCTACAAAACCTCCATATCGGTAATTATACCTAGGCATCAGCGATTTTACGGAATTTCCAATCAGTCACGTATCCACGTATCAAACGAACAACCATATAATTGGATTTCGTTTGGCTCACGTTTAATCAATCATTATTACAAGTTTCATGTGACGAAATACCATCTCAATACCTGATTAAAACTCCAGAATAATTCCTCCACAGCTCCAACAGTGATACACGAAGAGTAAAAAATTATAGAGTCAATAATTGGAAATGCTCGCCGGCAGTAAACATCGACTCGAATCAATCTACGAGGGTGAGTCAATGAATAAATTACAAACGCTAATTCTCGATGAATTGTACTTTGGCTACAGTTAATTAACAGAATAATAGTTACTAATAACGATTGATAATTTACACTTATCTTATAAGTACATTTATTATTCCTAGTAATTAAAAAAAAAGCGTAAAAATAGTTGACCCCTTCCGACCGTAATTAAATTAATTTACTTACTTTTTCACCGTTAGATGAGTACATTGCAACGCCTCATATCTCTTTTATAACGGACGTTAGGAGACAGCTGTGACTTACTTAACCGACTAATCCTCATAAAACGAATTTTAACCGGTAATATCCAAACTGAAGCGTGTTCGAAAGTATTAATAAGGGGTTTCTAGAAGCCCATGAATATTCTTTAAAAAATCGGTAGCGTTCGATTTTTCCCAGGTAACGCAAACACGCAGCGAACCGTTCGAGTGCCATAACGCCAGCGGCGTCGTCGGTGGCGATGTATTATTCGGGACATTAGCGGAAGATATCGAGCCAGCCATCATATCGTATCGTCATCGGCCCCGGCACGCTAAAATACCGTGTAATCTCGAGGAAATTACACGACGGCCTCGGTGTCTAACGGGCGTATGTGTGTATGTGTCTATATGGAGAGCCCCGACGGTAATATCATTGTCGTATTTAGAAAATGGAACCCGCGATAAAGTTACCCACCGCTGCCGGGCAACCGAAGTCGTCTCGTTAAGATTGGAATAACCCTACCTCAAATTCGACCCGGGCAGATTGCGCCTCGCGAACCGTGTATCCCCGCGTCCCACGGTTATGCAGCATCGCTGGATTCCAAATAGTTTTTGGCGCAATTTTCGCGACCCAGTTGCGGGGCGGATGAGTAATTAGTTTGCTGAAAAAAATTGGATACCCTTTACTCGGCCCGATTCCAATCCGGATGATGGGGAACAAAAATAGAAGCGAGAAAAAAATAGGTAGGTACTTTGCGCAGCGTTTCTGTCTCCAGACACGGATTACTGTCGCGTGTTGCAGTTTGAACTTAATATTTAGATTATTTCAATATTTTGTCAGAGAAACACTCAAATAGATATAGTTCCCAGTTTATATTCTAATAATACTGTAGGGGCTGGTGACTTTTCGGTGCACGGTAGCTCTGGAACATTCAACGACCCTGATCCCAGTGAATCGGCTCAGAGACAACGATATAATCTCCTTGGCCGTGGCGGCGATAATTAAGTTTGCAAATATGTTCGCGCCAGGAGAGATGAGAATGAGAGATTAGCCGTTCAGGACCCGTCCTGAAATATTTAAACCCGGCACACGGACCGGGGCCAACACCGTTTTTCGATCCCTTTAAGGCAAGAAGCACCCCTCCCGTGGCCCCCGATAATTTAGTTTGCAATGAAACTCTAAGCTGCGCGCGTACGCCGTTTCTTGCGTGCAAGAAACTTTGCTTTGCCCCCTGCACGTCTGAGAGTATGGATTAAATGTCACACCAGCGGCCGTGTGAAGTTGATTTTATCGATGAGCCAGATGAAAATGATGGACTTTTCCTAGGTTGGAACGTGGAAATAAACCCTCGCCCGACCTTAGGTGTAATCTTATATCTTAGGTGAAAATCTTATTACTTAGTATATGTATAAATCTTACTATACACAAATCCGATTAACCAACTAGTTGTATTGCATTCCCATGTAAGAAAACTTCGGAATAAACATGTAACTTCTTAAATAACTACCGAAGAAAAATAAAATAAGAATATTCATGAGCTTCCACAGACTCCACCCAACCAATTAAGGGTTAATCAACGTCACAGCGCCATGAACAGGGCTGAAATACTTCTCGGCACAGATTACAGGTGTACCATGATGAAAATTGCCCACGAAAGCGTATTCTAATCGAACATATGCTTATTAGCGATTTCAAATGCAGCGGTACGATAATAAGCACATGACAAGTACACGGAATGATATATTTCTTGTCCCCGAGGGCGTCACGATTGTCAATCGAATCGAAAAGGAACAGCGCATTGATATCCATCGTGTGCGTATATCGCGGTCGAGTCCCATCGTAACTCGCGTACGTGATTCTATTGAATTTTAATGTGGCAAATATGGTTCCGAGTGGCGCAGGTTACGCGATTAGATCTTATCGGACCAACCCCCGTCGGCCATAGGCAGCGAAAGGCCGATTTCTCTTTCGAGAGACCGGCCTGGCGCGAGCACGGCAGCAGACGATAGGAATAATACGATCACGTACCTCGGCTTTGCATAAATTCCTGGCAGCCGTTAATTGTCTCGGAACGGCGTCAAATCGAAGCCCTTTGTATCAACATGTCGCCCATTGTGCCGGCCGGGCTGGGATAGGTGGGCTAAACTCGGGGTATTCAGGTGAATCCGAGGGTGCAAGGTATACATACGCGCGGATATTCGTCTGACGTTTACGCCTCTCTCTCAAAGCGGCCACCCATCCACCCCCCACCAGCCCCTACCCTTACCGTTCGTCGCAGCTGACTTCAAAGCGACTTCGAAATTAATTATTACTATAACCTCGCGTGTCCCGGCGTCCCACGTACGTTTCTAGGAGCGTGACGAGCATGGGGTAGCAGGCGAACGGGAGAACCGAGAAAAGAGAGAAACACACCGTTTCAAAGCGACCGACTCATTAGCTGACAGCGGCATTTCTCGCCGATCCCGCGTCTGAAGATCTCCACGCACGTCCCATCTATTACATCGATCAACGACATCGATAACACCCCACCCATCGTCCGCCCCGGCGATAGGTGGATTCAATTCCTCCAGGAAACTGCTTGCCTCCCGGTCTCTTGGATTTAATTTCGTTTCGTTCGCTCGACCATTCGAGTCGCCTGAGCATCCATTACGGACCCTTAGATCTTCGCGCTAATTATCCGTCACGTCTACGCGCTGACGCAATTTATGTAATGAAAACTGCGAGAAGCTTTTATGGGTTCGATCAACCCTTTTAATAGATGGCCGGGAAAGTACACGTTCAGCGACTTTTCATTTGTCGGTTTGATATCCCGCCGCTCTTTAGAACGTGTTTCTCTGTGGCATTCAGACGTGATCGTTGTTCGTGCCAAAAACTGAAAGGAGAATACTGTATACGGACAGACATTGTTTATGAAAAAAGAAAATTTCGAAAGGGGAAGAAGTCTTTTTTTGTCTTTGGTAAAGCCCAGCATTTTATAATGTTTCGAATTGAAGGCGCGAATTTTAACAATAAAAAATTAAACAACTTTTGTTTTAAACATTTCTGCATACAACATACAATTTGCAAGTAATTGTAGGTGGTAGATTTTAGTGACTTAGACTGTATATCTCATAATTTTGTCAGCCCCTATATTGGTTGCGTCAAAATTTCCATACGACAAAGGTGCCTTGAATGCCTGAACGAACTACTGATTTTTTTATTTCTACTGTTTTTACCTACGTGTTTGTCCCCGGAGACACGAATTCGCCGCACAACGAATGACTCGCGTCCGTAGCGTTATTGTGACCAAAAATTCGCGCAAAGATCGCAAGTAATTGCCGGGAAAGTAATCAGGGAAATGCGGGCCGCAGTGGGGCCGGGATAATTTAGATAAAACCTTCGTTCCACGGACGAAACAACGTAATATAGCATATTTGATGATGTCTCGGCGGACCGGCGGGCATTATTACAAAACTGCACGGGATGCGGCGTAGATTTATGCGCGCAATCGGTGTCAAACAAGCGCAACGGATAAACGAGAATGGGTTTTAGCTGCGTTTTATCGTGGACGGCTTAAGTTACCCGGGGCACCATGTGCGTTACGTATCCCCATGATCGCGACCAGCCCTGTTGTGAGGCGTATCGAAGGGAGGGAGTGTCGTGCGTTTGAATTGCGGTTCCCAATCGTCAAATTATGAAATTAGATACTGGATTTACTGCAAGGAAAGACGACTATTAAATTTCTGATTAATGGAATAATCTCGCCCCGTAAATTGGAATAAACATCCGCAAAGGTATTATCTCGACCACCAACGACAAACACGGATAATTGACAGTTTTTGGAATATCTGCGTCGAGGTTGACACAAATACCCAAGTGTACGATTCCCTGTCGACTTTTGCGACAATCCTACGTGTCATCCTGAAGCTACTCGGAGATCATCTCAACTACTAGACACTTGTCGTAAACTTGTAGGTACAAAAAGTATCGGCATTTACCCGTTTCTCAAAAATAATTTTATAGGTCCTTAAATTGTGTCAGAAGAATTTCAATTATATTCACTTTTCTTCAATTTTAGTAAGTTCTCAAATAACGCATGTCCTATCATTATACATTCCTCGTTCTATTCTATATAATAATTTTGTTTCATGCTTTAATATCACCGACATGCTTTAATGGTATTTTGTGATCATTTTTATAAATATTCTCGAACCAAAATCTTTTGCTAACTATAAATGGATTTATACCACTTCAAATAAAGGAAACATTCCTGCAGCTCCATTTATCACCCAAACTTCTGTTGGCCAATTCATAATTATTGTACTCTATTGATTTCGTTACTCTAAAACATTTACAGCTAAAACGAACTTTAACACATTTTTCTTCAAAATTGGTCTCACACCACTTCCAAAGGAACAGCCAATCCTAAACGTGTCGTCAACAAAATAAAATTCTAATTTATACAAGAGCCTCGAATACATCCGAAACAACCTTTGCAAACAATTGAACACCCAACCAAGACCGCGTAACGATCTCAGTCAAGAAGATGGAGTAACAGTGGCGGCGGGAGGGGGAGGAAGAGGGGCGGAATGGGATCAAGACGTGGGGGACGTGAATTGAAATTTTCGTACAGGGTCGCTTGACGCGCAGCGCGGTGAATGGGTTATCCCCGACTCATTTGAATCCCGAGGTGAGTTATGAGGCCGCAGGCGTATCGGTTCAGCCGCTTTTTCTCCAGGTTGGCGCATCGGTAGCGTCGTAATGGCGAAGAGAGGCCAGACGCGACGAGGCGACGGCCAACGGGCTCGAATAGACGGCGACGTGTGTCTAGGGCCCTCGTTACACGGCTAATTAACACGACAAATTGCCCGGCGAGAAATAAATGCGTGCACGGTTAATCACTCGCCTCTAGGTACGCCCTTTTCCAGAAAAGACGCCGCGCACCCGCGACGAAAGGCCGTCGACTCCGGGGCCGCCTTGACATTCTTGCGTCAAAATAGGTCCTCCCCTGCCCCGACACGCAGGAAGCAAGGGTTATTACCGTTTTTACGGCGGAGAAAGCCAATTTTCCGCCACTTTCTCGGCCGCGTTTAAATCAGAAACGGGAAGTCGTTAAGCCGCGCGCAACCACGGGCCCGATGGCTCTTATCCGCGGTTCGATCGCTGATTCCGGATGCCCACGTCGGAACTTAATGGCGCTCGGTTAATCATCATCGGAGGAACGCATCGCGCCGCGGGCTGGCTCGCGGGGTTGTAAAAGGAATGTACACGTTCGAACTATTATCTCATTCGCATGGACACTCGGCGTGGAACGATAAGCGACTTGAAATATTGCTAGACGTAGCCCCGTTAACCCGAAGCATCAGTGACCCAATAAGTCAGCCATGAATCATAGAGAGATATTGGATATTTCGCAATATATAAGTACCGAATAATGTAATTATCACTGACAAAGTTACTGTTAGTTTTATGTCAAATGAAACTCGTCAGGAAGTAGTTTTTTCTGATAATATCTCGTAACCGTGTTCACCAATGACCCAATACGTCAGGCATTAATCATAGAGATATTGGAAATTTCACAATATTTAATTACCGAATAATGTAATCGTCACTGACAAAGTTACTATTAGTTTTATGTCAAATGGAACTCGTCAAATGGTAGTTTTTTCTGATAACTTCCTGTAACCGTGTTCACCCAATACGTCAGGCATTAATCATAGAAATATTGGAAATTTCGCAACATTTAATTACCGAATAACGTAATTATCACTGACAAAATTACTATTATTTTCATATAAAATAAAACGCATGAACTCGGTAGGTATTTCTCGATAACATCTCTCTCAGACGAAGGATCGACACCATAATTCTGGAAGGCCACCCGGCATCACAGACACCTTTCCGTGGGGCTTCTTCAAAGAGAAATCGTACCAAGGGAAATCAGAAACCCTATTCGAGATCAAAGCTCAAATTACCCTGCTCTGTCTCACATTACCAAAGATTTGTGTCGCAATGTGTGGCCAACAATGCAATTATTGGTCTCCGCAGATTTGCGTCATTATTGCGATCATACCGTGCATGGAAGAGATAACGAAGGAGAATGGAATGTACACTGGGAACATAATGTTTAGTCTTTTATACTAGATATAATTAGCATCGATCTTTAGTATATCCACGCGCTAGTGGAAACGTCTTGTTGCACCTAGCCACGACAATTTTCTTTCTCTCCCCAGCGTTACGGTGGTTGAAACTGCCTGATACACAATACAGCCGGCGATTAAGTTTATTACTTAAGACCTGACGATTAAAAGGGCCGGTTTTTAGCAACGACACGCCAGGCACCTGCAACGCCGTTGCGTATCGAATACGAGGCGACGTAATTGCTCTCTCTCGGTTTGATCCGGTATCCCCGAAACGAAGATTTATCGGCGTGTGGTCGCCGATGCTATCTGCACGAACGAACGGCTCGAGATATATGGGCCGGTTTTGTATCTCGTTACCCAGTCTTTTGTTGCGGCGTGAATCGTTCGACACTCCTGGAATTGAATTTGAGGCTACCTAGTGCGGTCTGGTCCAGTTGGAGAGCTCATGGTTATCAAACTGTTCGTTGTTTCTCGTGTAAATTTCATTTCTGTACACGAAATTACATTCGAGCTACCAGTGTGTATTAAATATACAATGTTTCCGAGCAATTTGTAAATAGAAATTTATTAAAATCATATAAGGGTCCGGATACTTATGGACGGGAGCGTAAATATATACAGGACTTGTACCTTGAAAGTTACGAAATTTACCGACACCCTCTACGCGTGAATGGTAACGAAAATATTCTGATAAATGTGGATGTCGGAACTAATATTCGGACCCAGATGCTCGCAGTTTATAGCAGTATTTTACATCTCGAATATGGCTTCCATTGGTAACCATACATATTTCAATAAACTCCGTCAGCCATACAATTTCGATGCTTTGCATAAACATATAATAGAGTATCATATAAACATCAAATGATATTTGGTTATATTTATCACTAATATATCAATTATAATTTATGTTGTAACACAAAGTAATGGTACGTCCGTAAGCAAATGATTTCAATATGTACATGTATACCTCTTTGTTCTCCGTGCCTCTATCGACAAACAGTAGAATACACAAGATGTCCGACCACAACATTTTTACGATGCAATCTACAAACACAGGGTCATTCCAACGAGACAAATGCTATCTCTTTCGAAAGAACACTATCCATTAGTCATTTCGCGATGTTCGAAGGAACTGTTGCCCGGCAAGAAAAAGAACACACAGACGATCAATACGGGCGTAGAACATTACTCGGCGTATTAAACGACAGAACGGCCGTAAACCTGGCCGACAGGACTTCCCGAAGACCAGCCATTCGTCGCGGAACGAACGAGTCTCCTCTCGGAAATAAATAACGGGGACACTCGTAACACGCCGGCTCGGAATGGTCCGAATTACTGTCAAACCGTTTCGTCGGTAGTGCTCTCTCCACAGCGCAGAAATAGAAGAAACACTTAGTGTCCACCGGTGTAAGTCGGTGAAATTCCAGCCAATGGCCACTGCCAGTTTCATAGAAATCGAAGGACATCGGGGCTGCACTTATACGAGCCGTGTATACGTCAGCATAAACCCGAAGTTTATTCCAGGGGACCGAACGACGTCGGCGACGATGTCGACGTCGGTCGCCAGACCTAACCCGTTCTCCACGTTGTCGCACGAAACTCAAACGTCAAGTTACGGCTTGACGGTTAAATTCGTTAAGAGGACTCGTAATAAGGTTGGGACAAAGTTTTGCAATGCTGCAGCTGCTCCCAGCCTGCTCCCGGACCAGTTGTCGCCTACGACGACAAGCTGACTGCTGCTTTTCCCCCTCCGAATCACGAGCCCGATTAGCTGCCGAAATTCGGACCAATGCTGCGAAAAATGCCGAGCAAACATCGTCTGCACGTGTAGCTCGCGAACGTTCAACTTGGGAACTGTGTATGTTCGCAGAGTTTAACAGGTGTTTCAACGTCTCCGGCTCGAGGGATTAACTTCAGCAGTGCAGATCATTTTCTATATAATGAATCATTAAATCGTCTTAAATCCTCTATACACTAGACTACTCTTATTTAAAAATGTGCACTATACAGGAAATCCGCGATGAGTGTTTAGAGGCTCCTCCAAAGCTTGAAATTCCGAAGTTTATGAAATATTTAATATTCAGTGCCGAGGAGCCACCGAACACTCACCGAGGAATCTCTGTACTAACATATACCATCTCCGTATAAAAATGATTACAAAATGCTAATCGTGCAAAGATTTCTCTCACCAAGTGTACCTAAATTATGAAAAACAAGTGAATACCGATACACAGAGACAGAAGTAAGTCGTTGGAATGTTCTCTGTTTGTTCAGAAAACCGCGATGAGTGTTCGGCCGAAATGGTCCCAGCTCGTTTACCCGGATAATTGTTCGGCCGCGTTTTTCCAAGCGAATCGTATATCGTTTCTCTCGCAGAACCCGATCGATCCGATTCCACGAAGGATTTCTACGTGGCCGCGACCCGTTTCCGGTTTAAAAACCGATCGAGGTTATCGAATATTGGCAGCCCGGCGGACCGGCTATTATTTCTCTGGTGTTTCGCGCAAAACCAATAAACGAGTTTCACTTGGCCCGATACTGTTGGGCCCCTTGTGTATGTCACTAAATCAGCCGGCGGCGTTCCCGAATAAATGGGATAGAAACGTTCCAGGTAAGATTCATACGGCCGAATCATTTTCTTCGACGTGTACACATGGCACCGGATCCCTCCACCCCCTGAGCTCTCGTGTTTATCGGAAAAACGCTCGACACCGTCACCATTCGGCCGCCATAATGCGTGTGTTTCGATCGAGTTTCATGCATATTTCTGGGGGGAACAACGCAGCATCGAATAAACGTCAAGCTGTCCTCTCCGGTTCGCCCGGTAAATCGATTTCGAAATCTCCCGTACCGCTCGGCTTTTACGCCGGACGCTCCATTTGATCGGAATTGTTCGTTGCTGTTTAATAACGGGGATGCCGGCTCATTTAACCCAGCTGTGACAACCAGCGTATTTCTTTTTCGTTATCGTTAGAGACGCAGAAAATATTGCTTGGATAACCGACGGTGAAACGAATCAACGTAGAGAGACTACTTCTTTGAAGCCATTTTTTTTTTATTTAATGATTATTCTGCAAAACGTTTTACATTTGTTACGAACTTGTTGGTACACTTATTTATTAATACAGTATTTCTTTAAATCTTTAGATTGCATTCGTTAAGATACGCATATATTAGGTTGGATATTGCTACTAAGATTGGTAAAGTTTCCGGAGCACTGTTGAAAATTAGTTGACGAAACTCAAATCACTAGTCTATGGAACTACAGTTTTGAAAGTAATACTGATAATTGAACTGCGGATTTTATGCATTTGTAGTCTATCGAACTCTGTGATATACATTAAAAGACACAACTTTCGTCAGATGCAACGAGGTCTCTACTTTATTATTAACCCAATATGATACTTCAGAGAAGAAACAAATTCCTATTTTCGCTTTTGTGTATATTAATCACTTTACAAAATGATATTTTACATAAAACTCTGCATTCTACTGATACCAGATAGGAGGAATGTCGCCACGAATATTAACCCTTTAACATACAGACCATTAAATCGTTATTTCAAAATAATGGACTGATATATAGTACATGCTCAGTGATTGTTCAAAGGGTCCTCGGCGCTGAACATTAAATATTTCATAAACTAATGGTCATATGTGGTTGAAACAAATGTTATTGGTTTCAGAATTCCATGCTCTAACACTGAATTAAATGTTATTAAAAAGCCCATGTTGCACCTGGTGACCTGTATTTGTCAGTGTCGAACAGCTTTCCTTTCTTTTTTGACTTATTTTTGGAGGGAATACTTGAATTTCTCAACTGAAAACGTAGAGAACTATGTCACATTAGTGAAACGACGGATCACAGCTGATTAGTTTCAAATATTTTGTTTAGATTAACTTTTAAAATTCGTGTTGCGCCGGTGCAATACTGGGCGTTAAAGGGTTAAATCAAAGAAGGTAATGCTTTATAGTGGCCATGAAAGCTGCAAGGTAAGAAGTACTGCGCCAATGGTGATCCGAGGTGTAAAGTGCGAGCAAATCCGTGGATCGCCATTCTTACAGACGATCCATTGTATGGAACCCCGACTCTATAGTTTTGTTTAAAGAGACGCCCCGCGTGGTCTGTAAGTGAAAGCGTGAAGAATGGTGGTTTGCAGTCTATCATAACGCAATGATCACCTTCCCCGGGTCTAACGGCCGCGCGAAAACACAGAGCGCGAACGCGCCACGATGGAATCCACGCGATCCTTCCAAAGCGTAGAAAGTACCAACATAAAATCCCCGAACAGCCGACACCGCCGTTGGGTATAGTTATTTGTTCAAAGGCGAGCGTGCCAGCGTTTCTCAACCGTAATCGCGCACCGGAGGAACACACCTCTCCGGCTCCGCCTTAATTTATTGCTGGTGCGCCGCTTCGAACTCCATTTATACTATATCATTACACATTTCCAGAGCTCTTCCTTCCTCATTCGAGACGCGCAATTAACGATCGGCCGTGAGTATGCGGCGTGAACCGCGCGGCGAGAGAGAACTGAAATATTTCATCGGTGGTGTCTCTTAACTCAATCCGATTCGCGAGTGTCCCTCGAACCGGAGATGGGCGAATTTATTACGAAGGCATGGAATTTCGAGTTATGAACAGAAGATTAGAAAACAGATTGCTGATTTTAGATTGACGAAATACTAGAAGCGTAATTACGATAGAAAATATTGGCACAGCATCTGCAATACATGACCCTCTCATTCTTTTGATCAGTGTATTTGATCGGATTAATAGTTTGAATGGTAGAGTGCAGGGTTAACGAAAGGCCAGTTGGACAGACAGAATTTTAAATAAAGAATGAAGGATGGGAGTAGTCAATGGACGTATTGTATATGCTTCTGATCATTGCCTGAACATGCGCAAAAGAACCATCCTCGATGCTCAATATCTAGCGTATACCCAGCATATACATGCATATATCCAGCAAACTACATATGAAATGAGAAGATCTTACGGAATAGATCCTATCCATTTCACCACTTTAGCTACTAGAGCAGTGAAGATGAGCCTTCCACTGTGTTATAACAGACAAATAATCATTTTCCATCATACTCTGGCTAGCCTATTCGAACTTCATAAACTTAATTAACATAAACATAACTAAATTCATTTCACCTAACCCTTTACTATAAATATCATTACTTAACTGTGGTATATATGTATAACGTAGCAGGTAAAATAAAAGAGTAAAATGTCCAATATACTACACATGTTAAGGAGCAAATCGACACGTCAGAAAAAAAAGGGTGACAAGTCAGCTTCCAAGGTCTTCCGTTACCATCCGCAATATCGTCTACCCGCCGTGTTTCCCGTGAACCAGACAAGCTAAAACAAAAAAACCAGACGGAGTACCGGCTCTGTTCCCTGTCTTTATAACGGCGAAACGTCTCGAATCGATCCCGGTATTAACATCCGAGACAAGTTTTTCGCCCCTGTCGCGCATCACATTTCCCGGCCCCCCACGTGATTAAACGTCTTCGACGAAGCGCCAGGCATCGACGTTGCGATGGAAACCAGGCCCGAAACCGCTTGACGCGTCTCGTCATCAGACGTAGCAATAAGAGGCGTTTCTGTCATCCCCGTACCGAGGAGATCCGTCCCGTTCACAAGGGATGGTAATTTTCCGGAGGAAATGATATCCCGGACGGTGCTGCGCACCGATAAGACGAACCGCGTCTACGTTTCCTCGTTTTGACGGGGTGGGGGGAGACGAAGGGGGGTTTAAAGGCTGTTCCGTTCGCAGCCGAAACGTAATGGTCGATGTGAATGGGTCCTAATAAGCTATGCATCCACGGTTACGTTATTAAGAGATCTTCGATACCCGTGGAAATTGAGCTCGAACGAAATCGACAAAGTTGCTGTGGATAATATTATAAACGGATAACGTTAGGTTGTCTTGCAAATACTGGATTATTTTAGCTTTGCATCTGTAAAGTATAGAGGGAGTTTTTACCTTGCTACGGTCTTCAGGCCAACTACAGATTCGAAATAAGAACGTGGAAGAAATTAAACATGCAGATCATTAGCAATTTTCTTACACATTTTGCACGCCTAAGAATATTTCGGAAGAGACGAGATTAAGACTGTATTAAAAAAATAGTTTATTTAACATTAGTTTAGCGTATTCTGCAGGTAAGAATAAGAAGAAAAAGATGAAATACCACCAAAATACCACCAGAGAACGTATCAATGCAAGAACGTCCAAGTTTTCAAAAAGGATTCAGCTTTTTTAGCCGACAAAGAAAAAGGGACTCTTTTGGTATCAAGTTAAGTGGACCAGAAACTTGAACATTCAATCTTTAGATATTTACACTTCCCTATTTACCTCTTCTTCTCCCCGAAAACAAGTTTCTCCGTAAGTCTCCGTATTAAGCAACGACTACTCGCCTCATCCCTTAAATACAGACCCAGTCCCTTTCATCCCCGATATTTGCTTAGTTCCACGGAGCACTCCGTGAAGGCGATCTCCTAATTGTTTCGACCATCGTGTATATCCCCCTTCTTTCCTACCCTTATACCGAACCCCGCTTTCTTTGCTCCGGAGGGAAACAATAACGACGAAATCGGTGCTGATACAGCCCCGTAACGGAAGTGAGTTTCTAGACTGTGTATCCCCGCGACGGCGACGCGGGAAAAAAAAAGCCTGGGGGAGATTCCCAAAAGGAAGGCCATCATAACTTAATCCAGGCTTACGACCAGATTCCTAAAGAGCTCCCGAAACCCAGGCCCGTCCGATCGATTCTCGCACGGAGGAGGCGTTTTCGAGATACCGTCGGAAACACGGTCGATTCCGCCTCCGTCGAGGATTAATCAGTTTTATTTTCTTTTTTTTTTT
>NW_015374062.1:0-70681 GCF_001272555.1 Dufourea novaeangliae | reverse complement strand
GGGAGGGGAAAGAGTTCGATAATGAACCGGGTGGTCTATTAAATCGCGGTGTAATTATGGTAATGCGTGTTGAATTGATAATCAACCTGAGAGTTTCTCCTTTTGCTACGGAAATGCTGTCGGATTATCAGATCGGAATAGAACTACCATCGTGCCTGCCAATTCGGAGATTAACCGATTCGAAATAGTTTTCTTACGACTGCGAATAATTACCTTCGGCGTTTCACGGTAAACAGCGCGGATTCGTTATCTAGATAAATGGTTTTAAATAACGAATAAAAGACGAGGAAGTAAGTATGCCTATCCCTTTCAATAAATAAACATGTGTTTCTTTAAACATTTTCCGTTGAAAATTTTCCGAATCAACTTCCTGTCACTGTAATTCTTTTAAATTTTTGTTGCTTCTGCATAAGAAAAGTTTTGACTTATTTGTACTTTTTCGTAGTATAAGACTATGTTATTGTAATAAAAAAAGGATTCTATGAATTAAAACAAAACTAAAAAAGTTGTTGTCTCGTAACCAAAAATGGTGGTGTCTCTCCTGAATTTAACCTACTCTATTTCGAAGAATTTCCTCGACAACTCAGCTTCACGATCGTCTAAAGAAAAAACGTGAACAAACTCTACCGTTTATCGAAAAATAAGTTCCATGATACCGTTCGAACGTCACGAGGCTTTGTCAGCTGGGCAATAGTCGCGTGCACGCGACGAAAAACCGAGGAAACGAGGGGAACCGACGACGTCCGTAGACTCAGAATCTCTTGCGGAGAGGCCACGTCGCTTGTTTTGACAGACGCCAAAGATATATACGTATGTATTTTGTTTGCTCGTCTTTCGGTCGACCCACTTCCCTTTTATTCTCCGCCCTCCTTGTCCCGGGCTGTCATCCTGTTCGATCCTCTAATATCTCGTCGACCAGCGCCGCCGTCCACTTATTTTCTTTCTGCCCGCTGCCCACATAAATCTTATTCGCGCTCAACACCCGCGCATCATCGCCCGCCAGATTCCCGACCGTGAAAAATAAGCGACAGCGAGCGTCGCCTCTACCGTAGAAATATCGCCGTCTCTCCCTTCGTGATCGTTCAACGATGAAATCTTAAAAGCGCCAATCCTCGCCTTCGATCGCCGCCTCCCGAGATGATATCGAAATATTATTTACCCTTATACACGGAGAACGCCTCCAGAAAATATCGAAATCATATGAAAAAGTTATATTCGTTGGAAAATCTTGGAACGTTTTAAATATACCGGAGCCAGGTGGATCGTGAGATTTTATGGGTCGTCAACATTGCGAATGTATTGACGCAGTAATGGATTCCCTCCACGTAATAGCTTTGTTAATATCACTATGCTTGTGAGTTCACGAGTTCTGGTCGATCGAGGAAATTGAGGGGTATGGCCTGTTCAGACACGGCCAGCTGCCGCGCAGTTGCCTTAGCAATCTAAAGGAAACGTATGCAGTAGTGGCTGGATGAATTCATGCGAAACGGCAATTTTTTAACACGGGGTTTGTTCCAAAAGTTTCCGAACTGAAGTTAAAACAGTAAATTTCAGATGATATTCAGGCCTTTTATCAGCAGTTGTTCAAAGTAGTTTCGAGTTTAGTAATTTTTCTTCAAGATGGCGAAGAAAGTAGTCGTCGAAACCCTGCGAATGTCAATATGATTTTAGATTGTCGTTTCTTTGTATTCGTTTCCAAGTTGAATACCAGGAATTAGTTTGATGTAGCTGAGTTAGGCGAATATGAACGTCATTATTTTACGAAAACCTGTTGTTTTAATTTCAGTTAAGGAACTTTTGGGACATATCGTGTATCATCATAATATAAAAAATTATGAGTCCGTCTTTTGGTCCATTTTGCCGCCATCTACGATTCCCATTATTACGCCATTTATATAAGTGTCTTCCAATTGGATATGTTAATTCTACGATTTAGTAGCTTACTCTAAGAATCAAGTATTCCTAAATATAACCCAATGTATATATGTCACTATTGTGTGATTCCCAAGATCTCTTTTCTAGGTATCGGGGTATCATCCAACCTTCGAATAAGAAAGTTGTTCTCTTCATGGCTTCAGGCAAAACGGACTTCACATGACAATCCAATCGTGGGGACTATTAATCAAAGAGGACAGTCTCACAAAAGGCAACGAATGTGCGAATATAATCTGTCGTGTAATCGACAATCGTTGAGGGGTCAGGATCTCTTGCGATCGATCGAAGAATCTGGTCCTATGGGGCGTGCGATCCGTCACTCCTCGCGAATTCACACGGTGACCCCCAGGTGTGGTGTCAAGGCGTTCACGGACACGATTCGCGCGAATAACAAAAGCCTCCACCGTGGCCTTTGGAGCGTGGAATCTCGCGCGGTTCCCAACGGGTGGTCCGTATTGTCCGAAAAATGTAGAGCGCGGCCGGAGAAAGCGGAAAGCAAAGCAATATAAATGTTAATGGGAGACCGGACACGGGCGAAAAAATAATTTCAAAAGGAACTCGCGGAGAAACGAAGATGTTGCGCGAGGTTCAATGGCGAAACCACGGGAAAATATATGGAAATGTCTACCCTTGCCACTGTGTTACCCTACGCTTTCTTCTCCTTCCCATTCGAGCACTCTTTCACGAACTGGAACAGAGCGGCGAACAGTACCAACGGTGGAAGCCAGTAAGCCTCACTGACGTTGAATAGTTAACTTTTTCAGTCGAGAAATAAGATATGTGTGTTATGGACTGAAATTATTCAGTAGACTGGCTGAATGCTCAGATGAAATGGAATGGAAGAGGTATATATATACATATAAGACTTCTGGTTATTATATCGTGTGTGTGGTATATTAAGATATCATTAATATACTTATGTAAAACCCTGATTAGATCTGAGTTAGATACTGGAATTGTCACAAATGAATCTTCCTCAAGATCATAATTGAAACTCATTGATGAATTTTTCTAGTAACAGTAACTGTAATCATAATTCTTCAGTGAACGGTATTGACGAAAATACCTCAAAGAATTAGAGGATCCGAGGACGACGCACTCATGGAGACATTACTGTATCAGATAATATCTTCCATGAAATATCTATATTTAACGTATGTACAATGAAAATTCTGGTATGGGTCAAAATAGTCCTGCGCCGTCACTGTTTTCAGTCGGCCGTTTCCAAGCGTTAAAAAATGCTGGAACTCGAGGAATCGATTCCGAATCAACTCGCGATTGTCACCATGGCGTCCTCGAAATGCTCCTCCATCAAAGGCAGTAAGTACTCGAGCAGAAGGGGGGCGCACGAGGCCGTCTTTCTGTACGCCGTGTTCTCGAGCCGGAGCTTGTAACGCAACGCCGTAATAAATTTTGGCCACTGAGACAACCGCAAGCAACATTTTCGCCAGCAGTTGCATGGCTGTCCAGCAGGAAAAAAATTCACGCCACCTCGCTTCTCCGCTCCTTCCCTTTCCTTTGCTCCCTCCGGCGTCGCTCACGCATCCCTCCCTTTTACGCTCGTCCCTCCGGCATCTTCCCCTCCGACCGACACTTACGATCTTTTGAAAGTCGCGTCCACCCCCGCACACACCTTTTCATTTGCATGCACCACGTGATTCATGCGCGTCGAGGCGGACGCACAGTCTCGCCCCCTGGGGTGGAGGACACGATCCGAAAGTCCAGGGGCGTTCCGCGGTGAAAACCGCGATGTTCTACATCATCCTACTAGCGTCCCAACCCCCCCTTTTCCCGTTATTTACGTTCCCGTGGCTCACCCCGAGATTCCGGGATATTCCTCGAAGGAACGCCGCGACGCCTGGATGTGCTCCGGGGCCGGTCGGAACATGGACTAGGAGCGCGAAAGTTACGATCAAAGAGGCGACCAAGCGGATTTATTTCTGACAGGGACACAGTGTCGCGCGAGGAATAAACTGATGTACCTACTCGACGGGTGATGCGTCGGCCCCAGGGGTATTTTTAGCGATTCGATCACACCGTGGACCGAGAACTGATGGGAGCTGAAACCGTTTGGACCCAAGAGTGTGGGAGCTAAAGGGCTTAGCCTCTCTTATGCTTCTCTTGTTTTCTACCTAGATACTGGACGTTGTAAACGAAAGTATCGAAAATATTGTGTGAACCAGAGTATCAGCAGCTACCTTTAATGCAATCCGAAAGGTGGTTATACATACTACATTGATCTAACTACATCATTATCTTGAGAAAGCATTCCATTGAGCCTAATGCAACACTTAAAGTCTAAATTCTTCAATTTCCGTCATTATTGTTCTTAATGACCCTGCCTCGGATAAAAGCAAGTTGCTGAATGTCTACGACTTTTATCCGAGTTAGCTAAAAGGGTAGAGCAATCTGTGGCTGAGTTGCAGAACCTGATTCCTATCGAAGCACCCACTGACGCGACCATAATATCCCGAGCTAAGATACTCGAAAGACTAAACGGAATTGATCGACCGCCACTCAATCGAAACATTTACGCGACAGTAAAAGTCCACGCGCGATCCAAGATTTCCTCCCTGAACGATAATACGAATCCTCGAAATTTAACGCGGCGGTGGAAGGTAATTGAGCGGAAACATTTTCCGAGGGTATACTTCGGCAGTCGTTAACGTTCGCCTGGGATTAGCCCCGACCGATAATCTCGTAAAATGTGCCGTTCCAACCGTCGGGGCCACCCTTCAACAGGTTTCTCTCTCTCCCAATTGAAAATCCGAAATCTGACGATCCTGAAACGGGTTCGCCGGCGTTTGGGCTCCATGCAAGGCGGCCTCGGAATCTCCATGGGCACATAATCCTCTGACAATGGCCCCTCTAAACGGAGATTTGTCCGCTGACAGCGGCGCCCTTATGCCCACGGATCGACATCCTTTGACTAAATCGACCGTGTGCTGTGGCAACCGTAAGCCCTAATTCTGATTTATATCGTCGATTTCGCGTAAACCGTGCCCGAAGCAACCACGGTCGTACAAACGTATCCGCGGATCATTCTTCGCCGGTCTATTAACGTAGAACCAAATCCCTTCGATGGAGGGAGAGCGTCTTTGCTCCAGGTGATAGTGAAACTTTTTTTCTTGCCCCGGTGCCTTCGTCAATGTTTGTTTCTGAATTATCGATGAGCTACTTGAAATGTAAAAAGAGGACGAAAGTTTATTGAGTGTTTAAAGTCCAGTCCTTTACCTTGAATTACGTTGTATTCGATGGTTATTTGTATGCAGATGAAGTAAGCAGTTGAGTGAAAAACCCGTTTCAGTTTGATAGCGGTGTTGCGTACGGAATGAGTCACGCGTCCAGACGATTAACAGATCCTGTTCCGTTCAGGATATAAGAAAATAGTTAAGTGAAAAGTAATAAAAGTATATCATTATTTAAATAGATCGTTTTATGTTCTTCCGTTCCAAATTAACCGAACGTTTATGATTTCAGAACAGCTATTATTTTACTACTATTTAAATTAAATTCAATCAAAACTGAAACAAAATCGAGAAAATATGCTGATGCTAGAATTAACTGAAGGGATTTTCCATAAACAAAAATCAAACTTCGATTTCGGCTCACACCGACTCGTCGAAGGCAAAACAAGTGTAATTACTTTTTCTGGACGCACGCGTAGCATCGCCATGCGATTTCTTCCCCACAATTATCCTGTTACGCTCCAACGAAACCGAGACTCCCGATCGCGTGACTCAGCCGGCGTTCGTAAAAGTTCAATGGTCCAGCGAGGAGCATAAATAATTCTCCGACGTACGAATTTCGTACGCAGAATTCCAACCGACCGTTTGAAAATTTAATGTTTCCGCCCACCCCCCTAGAGGGTTAATCACCGGCCCGGAGAGTGGCCAGGCACGACGATCGAACGTATAAATTTGATATTACCGAACCGTCATAAGCGTCCGTTTCGCCGATGAGACGGCCCGATAAAAAGGGGACCACCGGCGGAATTTTAAAACGTGCCCGCGCATAAAAAGACACGTGTAAACCGTGGACAAACGAAATATCACCGCGAAATATCGAGAATGGTCGCTGTGAACGATGCACGGTCACGTGCCACGCGTCCACCGGACTACCTGCGCGCCGCCTCGCTAATTAATTCCACCGAGCAATGCCACAAAAACAGCCCAGGGGATCGTGGCGTACCGACCGCGAAAGAGTGACCCCCTGAGTATCCAGGACCCGCGCAGCAGGAGTTCATTATGCGGGAATCCGAAAATGGAAGGCAGGCAGTCGTTGAGCGTGAAGAAATGCTGCGACTTCTCTCCGAGCTGACTCTACGGTTGACCGGCCGCGACTGTCACGTGTCCGGAGAGACCCCATTAATCCAGGTAAAAACGACCCCCTTAAATGAAATTATTGAAGTCGAAGGAACTACCTACACAGAGTGGTTAAAAAAAGAATTCAGAACTTTAAGGGTAGATAGTACTTACTAAGTGGAGGAATAAAGACGTAGAACGTGTGGAACGAGTAATTAATATTTTTGAAGTTCTAAACAATTTTTCGTTCTGGGGACCACTAGTTTGAGAGACGAATTTGAATTTTCATTTCAGTATTACACATTTTTTTTTCACTTTAACCCTTTCATCTGCGAAATATGTCAGAATTACAACGTCGTTACGTCTGGCAGTTAACATGTTAAAAGAAATACGCGTAGTTTCGGCTTCAGATACGATTACGGTTACAATACATTACCATCAGACTTTCGGTTCACGAACAATTAGGATGCTCGTTCAGTCGTGTCGTTGGAATTCTGAGAAGTACACGATAATAGGACGGTAAGTGGTTATATATTTCGGTTCTGATTCAGATATCGATTGCTCGAGTAGAGCCGGCGTGTGAAGAACGAGATGCTCGACTGAGCCCGGCGATTAAGTATCACGGGATAATGAGGCGTACTTGGGTAGTAAAATGGTCGATCGTTTCTCGACGATGGGAAAAAAAGTGAGCGTGACGATCACTTTTTTTAGAGTGGGTGACGGAACCCTGGTACAATATCCCGTAGAAATTCGAGGGGCTTCAAATCGGGCAACGTGAAAAAATGCAGTGAACCCTCCCCCTCCCCCCAGGCCCGATAATTCGTTGTTTGACCTGCACACTCTCTCGCGCGTCGTGGAAAAACCATTAATTTCACCATCAGAATGGACCGGACAGACCTGAGGTAGAAAATCGTGCCCGGCCAGACATATCGACACCCTTCCCTGAATTCCGATGGAAGCTCCGCAACCGTCTAATGGAAGTTTTGCCCCA
This sequence comes from Dufourea novaeangliae, assembly GCF_001272555.1. Classification (NCBI taxonomy): domain Eukaryota; kingdom Metazoa; phylum Arthropoda; class Insecta; order Hymenoptera; family Halictidae; genus Dufourea; species Dufourea novaeangliae. Next base: position 63,451 of record NW_015374062.1, on the reverse strand, counting down.
CCCCCTACCCCGATGAAAGCGCACTCGTAGGTATGCTCCAAACAGACAAACAATAAAAGAAAAACTGACGGAAACCGGCTCCGGAGAAGAACACAGAATCGGCAAAACACTTGCTGCAAGGGGCTTTCTTCGCGGAAAAGCACGACGTCGACGAGATTTCGGTCGATCCACCCCTCCGATGTAAAAAGATAACGCATGGCTTTACCGAGATGGAACACGACGCCGCGTCGTTTTGAAACGGAATACGAAAAAAGCAATGTTTCCGATTCAATTGCGAATATTAATATTTTTCATTTTCGATTCTGCTGGAATCGCGAGATCAACGGATTTACTGACCGCTGAAACTTTAATGTTATTTAATCATGTATCTACACTCGCAGTTATTGTTGGAAGTGTTGAATTGCTCAATGTAAGGTAAACTCGAAAAAAGAGTCCGTAAATTGTTGAAATATTTACCGAGAAGGTAACATGCACCGTTTGGAAATGCAATAAATAACAAATTTTTCAAAATATTTTATCAGATTTGGAAAAATCATGCGTTTAAGGGTTAATTTGACAATTACGCGTTTGTATTGAAAATTACACGTAATTACCAGCGAGTTCAATGTTCCTCGCGTGTCTTCCTTTCATTTCATGTACGGGTGAATCAGACAATATATTGTAATCCATTGTTCCCGGTCTTAACTCTAATGGAGATCGAGGCTAACTCTTCGAGGGTACTACGCGAACGCCAGTTCGGTCCAACGATACCAATTACAATACATCTCGATCGGACCGCGCCATATAATCGGGCGTAATTGTTGTTTCAGTGGTGATTAATTGTCTGGTGCCGGTGCGTGTGCTCGGAGGCGCGTTACGCGCGACAGCTCGCCGTGTTATTATAAATAATAACGCTAATCATCGCTCAAACACTTCGTTTATCATAGACTTAATTATAGATCGGCAGGATTAATTACAGCGTTGAGAGGCCGTGACAGGCGAAGACTCAACGGTGGTGACTCGCTGAACCCAGTTCTCGAATATTCAGAACAGTTCAGCCATCGTTAGACGGTCGTTGCGACATTAGAAAGGTATTGCGATAATTTATCATCAAAGAAACTCACACACGGTCGATATGGCGAATTCTTAAGATGCCGTCCATGGTTCACCGGAACCCCAAACGTGAACTTGTATCGCAGAAACTCGAAGTGTAACACGGTTTCTGGACTCGATTAGAAGTATCCTTTGCAGCTTGGAACGTTATACGTGCACGGAATTCGAAGTCCACGAACGCAGGGGAAGCGTGCCAGATCCAGAGACACCGTAAAGGTAGCTTCGCGGCTACCTACACCTAAACGAAGCTACGTGAGACTCGCTCTCGAACGCGGCGTAAAATATTTGCGGTTAGCCGAGCGTTTCCCCGTTCTGCGGCAGCAAAATGCAGCAAACTCCGCCGTCCGAGACGGGGATACCGCGTATACCATGGTGCACCATTCGAGTATTATGCATGGCTAAGGAAAATAACTGCGAGATGAAAACCACCGAATGGGGGTGGCTTCATAACCTACACCAACGACTTGGAGACTTCTTCTGAATAACTCAAGGTGAGACACGTGAGTGTTTCCCGTGTGAACTTGAACAGAACAGGACGTAGAAATGCATATGTACCTCGAAGGTTGTCAGCACGTAGGAATCGACAGCGAGCAATTTTGGAAGCAAACTCTTTTGAGTATCAGCGATAGACGTGGAATAATATTCTAAAATATTCATTTACGAGAGATTTTTTCATCAGAAGTGAACATCAGAAGATCAGGAAAAAGATTACAATGTTTATAACGACAGAAGGTCCTTCATGGTGATCCTACGGAATTATTGTTTAGATTAATAACACAAGACTTATGAACAAAGTCCCTGAACCTTTTAATCAGACCTTGTACCTCGGCATGCATTTTCGTGGGTTATACGTCTCGAAGGCCAGCTGACGCGCGGCAGTTTCACGCCGCACGAGCAACTATGCGGGCTACCGCATTGCGCCCGAGGAATCCGAATGGGGATGGTGCGTGTGCTCCTCGATTTCACGCGTCGGCAGCCATGGGACATCGCGACGAAAAAATTTAATTACAATTCGCGGAAAGGGGTGAAGAGGGGGGTGAAGAGCGAGGCAAGAGGGCACATGGCGCCGCGAAACCGAGACTACATCCTCTTCTTTCGGCCTGTCCTTCATTCCGAGGATAATCGAGCAAGCTGACTCGCGTCTCCCGTTGCCTGCTCTTTGAGCACGTTAAATCGGATTAATTTGGATCATTAGCTTGCTTATCGCCTGATGAATTTTATTAAGCCCTCGCGGGGAAGAATCTCGAAGAAGATCTCCTCTCTGGGCTCAAAGAAAGGGACGACAATTTTAGGGCATCTAAATGGAGTCGCCGGGCCAAGTTCGAGTTAATGTTTCGGAGCAGCAACCTTTTCAAGAGGGTCTACGATGGTTCCAACAGTGCTCCTGGAAAAATTGAGTTAAGCTGGCTCGCGCACACGACCTATCGATCCCTGGCTTTTCTGACCCTCCGTACGCCACACAGTGTGGATATTTACAGCGTCGAAAAGCTCCGCGACCATGTATCCTCTGGTAAACGCGCGTACTGTCGGATCTAGGGCGACGGTCCGCAGACGTCGAGCGTCGCTTGGGAAAACATCGAGCTTCCTCAAACACTTAGCCAGGATTGTTTTCCTTGCCGCGTCATGTTTGCGTAACGTTAATCGAAAAATCATAAGCACCCCTTCCGCGACTAGCTTCTGTAGCACTGCTGCCGAAAAAGGTTTCCTTTTATCGGGGAAACGCGTGGAAAAACAGATAATCGACCCGGTTGTTTATTTGACGGTTCGAGTGCATCGCAGGAAGAATGGTTATAAATGTTTGGGCGATCTGGATTGATGGACGGCCAGTTTATGCTTGGAGGAAAAATAAACTGATCAAGATCCTTTCCTGTACAATTAATCAAATCGACACCTCTAGTATAATAAAATCTCTTTCATCCAGATCCTTTACGGTCTGAATAATTCATTATCTTGTTATTCGAGTGGACTTCTCTTCTTTTATTTTGTTGGAACAGCATTTTATAATGATAAATATTCTGAGGATACTAATTTCATGTACATGACACTATTAGCGTTGACTAGTTGATGAATTGAAAGCACATGGTAATAACTTTGAAACTGAATCCTTAAGTATCGATACAAGATATTCATACGTAGTAGGAGACTTATTGTTTAATTATTCTACGTAAATAAACAATACAGTATTCAAAAGAATAGTTTGGAGTACTTCACCAATATGAATTTAAATTAAGTCATGGCAAAATTAGCTGAATTAAATTATGAAGCCTTGCGTTAATTACAACATTCACCAGATGTTTTCCCAACAAACATTTTTCCAAAATCAAGCATTTCCGTTTCGATCTGTAGAGACGGCAATTTCATATGGTACAACCTAATATGTGAGGGAAACACATAACCCTAAAAAATCAACCGAATTCAAATGAATTACAGGAACATCAGATGTGGTTAATTAATGGTCGAAAGTGCAGAAATCGGCAAAAGCAGGAGAGCAAAACCCTCAACAAGTCATTCGGAAGTTGCGACAACCGTAATGCAGAAACGAAAACGACTATAGCATTAGTTAGCAGTTGGCTGGTCGTTATGGAGGCTCGAGGTGCGTATACCTCGTCAAACTTTCACGGAAGCTCGTCGTTAAAAAGTGGAATCCGGGGTTACGGACGAGTTATTGCGATCATTTTCGAGCTCGATGGGTTCGTTAAAACGAACCACTTATGGGGACGAATCGCGCGCTGAGGAACCGTGTACGCGCCGCCGCGGTCCAACCTCGGAGTCAACCCCTGGAGATTCAGCTCGAAACTCTGATGGCCCGTGTCACTACCAATCGATGCACCTACACTCGTGTATAACACCGGACTGTTTAGCTATCCACAGACCGCAGATTTAGATGGGGTTACGAAGAGGGAAATCTGGCCGGTCGAGTCCCTAATTATCTTGACATCGGGGCTCGCTAGAGGCAGACCAGGTAGAACACAGTGATTCTCAACGGGCCAGAACTTTCTGGGGCTGGTCCGATGGACGACAGACAACCGTCGATCGAATGGATTTCATGGGTTGCACGAAAGACCCAGGCGAATGCTTTGCTATAACGCTGATCCATATATTTTATTAGAGAATTGACTTATTCGATATCTGAGGGTTTTTTAAAAATGTCTCAATAAATATGTATTTGTAACCTACTGCCGTGATAAACGCTTTCTAGTTGAAATGTCACTTCGCATCTTCGAGGGAAAAGTGATAGTCTTAAGACTTTTAGATCTTTTGGTGAATCGATATAAAAACGATCAGTCGAAGGAAGTCGACTGGTTCTCCCTAGTAAACAGTATAAGTTTATGGTAACCGTGTCCCAGGAGGTTGATGTTTCGAATCCTCGTAAAAACCAACGATGTATCCTTCGAGAGAAAGAATTTCGAATGGGAATTACGCATTTCGTGTGTCGAGGTTTTCGCGTTTCTTTCGCGAAGACGCTTTAGTGCCAGCGCGTCGGCAATAATGTATTTCGAGGATTTAATTATTCGCGGTATCCCTTCGCTCGTCGACGGCATATTAATCGTATGCTAATCGATCGTCATTAATGGGCCCCCGTTACAGCGAGTTTGTAGCGGCGCAGCCTCGATCGCCGCGGAGAAAGACAAGAAAAGGAACAAGACCCTTTGATAAATTATTTTACCCGTTCCGTGATCTTTTACCGAGGGAGGGGTGGGGGGGCCACGTCGCGAGTGAAATTCTCGCGCATCGATATCCCCTCTAATTTATTGCCATCGTTCGAAGGAGGTAATTACTCTTTACTATTGAGGTAAGACGATTCGGCGGGTGTGTATTTCAGAATGAGATTCCATACGTTCGAATGCCCAATTTTGAGCAGCTTGAGGGGCTTTGAGAGATATATATGTACGAGAATTTATAGACAAAGTAAAAAGATCTGTATTTATATATGATTCCATCATGAAAGAAACGTGGTCTCAATAGTCTGCCCAGGACAAAACGTGTCCGCCAGAAACCGAGTAATAATTTTTTCGAGAAGCAAACTCCTTGAAAATGATCTGACCCGTAAACCGCCATCAGGAACGCTGGCTTTCAAAGATACGTATATTACTTCGGTGGAACGAGGCGCTCGTATACAGGCGTACACCGCTCGAGTATCGATGCGAACGGATAATCGAGACGCGCGGCGATTGCGTTATTACTCGTCTCATTTCCCGCGACGACAGCCGATCGTTTTTGCATAGCGGATGAAATACAATGAGCGGCGCGGAGCATCGTCGTCGTCGAGCTGCGGCTCGATAAGCCGGCCGTACCCTTCCGAACGAATCGGGGCCGCGCGGTGAAGGAGCGCAATTTAAATGAAATTGCTTTTAGTTGAACGTCGATGCGTAGAAAGAGAATTGAACGACGGTCGTTAAGCACTCGGCCGGTCCGCTCACATATTTCCATCCGTTGGGACACGGGCCCAGACGAACGCAGGGGTTTAATAGTTTTGTATTTCCTCGAGCGGCGGGGGGAAAAGGCGCAGGCAAAACGGGGGTGGTTTGCCTCGCGCGGGACGCAATAAAAACGCAACGGTCGTAATAAAACGCGCTACAACGGTTCGCGGGAATAAAACCGTCAAGGATATCGTATCCTCGAAGCCCCGGCGTCGTTACGGGTTTTATCGATGATATCGCGATGGACAGTATACCGACCCGCGAATGTCCATAATTTGCGACTTGCAAAACACTTTACCCCACAATGTCGCGGGAATTATTAAAACGCGGAAGTCGAACGACAGTTTCGTTGAGAACCGGCACGAACTTCTGCATTGTTATCGATGCCGCAAACACGACACTGTATCTAGAAAACTTTATACCATAGGGTATACCAGAGTAATGATCCATTCGTATGAATCGACATAAAGAAAAGTACAGAGCCTTTTTCTGTAACGCTTCACTATCGAGAAAATTGATTTACAATGTCGGCAATCTGCACACTTGGGACTTACTGAATTTTGGTGCACGTGTTGTAGTTAAAACGAGTAGTCACGAAAAATAGGACACCTAAATGTCTTTGTTGGGATTGAAGGTAGAAGAATATGTCCAGGACAGAAGTGGTATTGTTCAAGGGGGCAAAGATGGTGGTATACACAGATATATTTTCATCCTATGTTGTTGAACTCGTACCATCAACTACAATGCTAAGAAGGTAATCGATAACCTTCGAATAACCTTCAAAATAACATCAAAGAAAAAGTTCGTTCATACCACCATCTTCCCTCTCTTGATTAATACAACTTCTGTCATAAACATATCCTCTTAACTTCAACCCCGACAGAGATATTCAGTTGTTCTGTTTCCGGTGACCAAACCTGCAGATACCTTTCTTCGGGTACAAACATCTTTCTATCTAGGATTGAAATGATACGTAAAGAGAGACTTACAGTTTTTCGGCGAGTAGCAAGGTGGCCAGGTTCCTGGGTATCTGCGTGAGCCCTCGATGAGAACAGTTGACTTCCTGACCGCCACACGTGCACAACCACGGGCATCTCGCACTGTTCATGTCCTCCATCGCACTCGACAAACTTCCGAGACCGAAACTACCGAGGGCGGTACCATGAGAGGCGCCACCGCCGAGCACGGACAAGATCAGCAAAAGTCCCCAGGCGCAGACCACAGAACCGCAGCTGACGCCAAGCAAACGCAGCGACCAGGCCGGCGTCATGGCACGTGCCATCGCCAAGACCTTCCGATTAATGTCCTTCACGGCGCGATTAGGTCCCTCGAGGATTTTGGCGATGCTCCCCGCGCGGCTCTTCGGCAGAATATTGTTCGGCTCGTAGAGGCTAAAGCAGGCCGGCTCTGCGCCGGCTATCCTCGCGACGTTGATGCCCGGGTAAATGTAATTGGGCGGCGGCTCCAGGAACGAGGATATCTCGAGTCCCTCCGCGGGCGGACAGCCGAGGATCCTTACCGGCTCGAGGATCGGGTCCTGTTCCAAACGTATGACTGAGCACTCGACGAGCTCATTCGACGTCAAATCCCTCGTATTTTGATTCGGTCTTTCCGTGGCTTTACCCCGCGATCGGTCCCGCCTTCGACCATGAACCCGGCACGATCGATTGGAATTCCTTCGCGTGCTCTCCACGTGATGTCTCGAGACGCCAGCCGGTGGCACTCTCTGCCTGTACACCGGACAGTGTCCTCGTCTTTCGAACGTCCCAACAACGGCCCCGTCCGTCGACGTTTTTCTCAACCGTTTCGCACGGACCTCCGAGCTGTCGGCTATTAACTGGAGATCCAACGCGACGTTCGCCCCCTCCTGATTCCGCCACTGATGGACCAACGCCGGGGTTTCGTTCAACGCTACTCCGCCCTCGATCCTCAACGTCTCGCTGGCTTTCGTCCCCCTCGATTCGTCCACCTCGAGGACCGTGCACTGTCCAGCATCCGCCTCCGCGAGACCTGGACCACACGCGGTACCGAGGTCCTCCGTCGACGATCGGACCTTCTTCTCCTTGTCGATCTGCGATGTGTCTACAGACGATGGCCGCTCGTAAGCTAGACCATCCAGCTGGCCCTTTCGGGGGCCGTGCTCGTGGCCCCCCTCTCCTTCCAGAGGCCCCTCCGACGAGCTGTTGTGCACCACTAACGGCACCACCCGTTCCTGCGCATCCTGTGGTACCGCTCTCACTGACTTTATCTTGACGCTGGTCTGTACCCTAGTATCTACCGTACCCGATCGGGTACGCGGTCCACGCCAATGGAACGGTTCTTCAGGGTCGATACACCGAAAGTCATTTACCAGTTTTCGAATTGTCTGTCGACCCTTTGCCACCGCGTGCCTCTACGATCGTTAATCTTGCTGTCTCTCGTTCGTGTCTAAGAGGATCACTTGGACAGCTCTTCCCGTAGACCTGCCGGTGGTATTCTTTTTCTCGAGCGAGCAAGCGAGCGGAGCTACCGTTCAGAACAGTCAACGATCACGGGTATCGTTAGACGGGCATTATAGTGGGCGGTAAGTCCGTCGATTTGCCTGCCGGTTGATCCAGAAACTTGACGCGGCAGTGATGCATCACCTGTAACAAGAAAGCAGATGTTCAGTTTTGTGTACCTACACAGACATTTATCAGAGGACGCTGTTCCCCTGGAAGCAAGTTTTCATAACTTTCGCTCGTCCGACACGCATCGCCGCACAATATGTCTCCCAACGGATATTTAAACGCGTACCTTCTGCATACACGAAGCGCGCGTGCGGAAGTTGTTCTCGGAGGCAAGGCGCGCACAGGCATCAACCCGTGTGCAATAAAGCCGCAATTCAGTCAACTGGATGGGTATCTTCCGCGCGCGCATGCATGATATATGTTTCCCCAACCCCGTGCATCGGTCGAAGTCGAACGTGATCTCAGGTAGAGAGAGCTCTCCTGGTTTTCTTTCTTTTCTAGGAGGGTCACACTATACAGATTTCCACGGCAGACAATTTTTTTCCTCGATCGTGCGCGCCAGCTACCATATGCGTCACAAAGAAATACATCCTTCTCGAGCGGTAAGCAGATACGCCCGGCGTACTACACCCTCGGACGGAAAGAAGAAGTAGCCGAGTACAGAATGGCGCAGCCAGTTACACATGGGAAGAACTCGCCGCTGCAATATCGGAAGTACGAGAAAAATATGCTTTCGAAGCACAATCAAGGACTCGAACGCATTCTATGCACAGCCGTTCGAGTTGCGAGGCATATTGGAATTTTTCCCCGACATTTTCCCTCCGTTCTTCCCCCCTTTTTTCTTTCTTTGCGCACGGATACGCGAACACGTTACTCGTAAGTGAGTGAGTGAGTGAGAGAGGGAAAAGGAGGGAGGGAAAGTCTCCCTATCCGCCGTCCCCGTTTTCCTTCTTTTCTACTTGTCCGCCCAGGGAACGTGCCTCGAACGTACGTACGTGATGTCTCATATACATGTTGCTCGCTCGTAAGTGCCCCCGGATACGTTTCCACGATTTATCACTACCTGGGAACACCTGGAAATAGAATGTCTGGCCGCGTCCAGTCCTAGAAATGATACGCGCGCAGCGTGTTATACCTGAATTAAATTCGAGCGCGACCGCCTTCCAGGCTTCGTCGCTGTTCGAGATTGTGGTGCAACTTGGGAAAAATAATTTTCCTGGCCCGTAAGTGAAAAGCGTCACGAGCGCAGAAGTAGACCCGGGAGATTATACGATTTCGAGATTCTTATTAATAGTGCAAAGTCTCTTATTTTATAGCCAAATAAATATAATAAATATACAGGGTGGGGCAATAACTTCCACCACCTGGAATATCTCCATTACTTTTGGAGAAATGAAAGGACTTTATTTACAAAAATTGTACGACACCGAGGAGACCATGATGTGCCAGTAATAATTTTTTTTTCTCAAACACGTGTATTCGTCATGGTAGTAAGTAGAAACGGAATTTAACGAACAGACGCGCGAGCCAAGTCCTATTCAATGGCACGCGTATCTAGCAGAATTCCAAATTTTATTTTCTTCTTATCTTTTCATGAGGAATCGTCTCATGTCCGCTTGTACATAGCTTTCGAAAGCTCCCTGTATATACAGTAAATCCTGGATGAGTGTTCGAAGGCTCCTCGGCACTGAACATTAAATGTTTCATAACCTAATGGCAATATGCAGCTGAAAGAAATACCATTAACTTCAGAATTCCAAGCTTTATGCACTGTGCAAAATCTCATTAAAAAGTTAACGTTGCACCTGGGGACCTCTCCTTGTCAGTGCCGAGGAGCCTTCGAACACTCATCCAGGATTTACTGTATATATGTTACAATTAAAGTAACTGAATGAAGACTAAATTGCAAATTTTATATGCACTCAAAACCTAATGAAACAAAACCTTTCCACAAATCCACAAACCATCTTCATAATATCATTCGTTAACAATCTTTCATTTCTCTAAATTTCTCTTTTATACATATAACATTCCATACCCAGGACTAATTTTTCCGATCGACCAGATGCTCCATTAACGCGAAGAATAAAGCTGTCTCTAGGGAAAGCCGGCATCACGAACGAATCTATGAACACGAAGCGAGACAAAGCGCGACGGTGTATAAAAGAAGCCCGCGGGCGAGTTCGCGTAGCGCATTGAAATTCCTCGAAAATCTAATATTCTGTTCGAGTGCCGGAGACAGGGATCGATAATTCGATTAGCAGTAGTCGACACTGAGGACAGTTAGGTGGGACGACACTTCCTCTGTAGACGTGCTCTCTCTCTCTCTCTGTTCACTCGCCTCGACTCTAGTACGGTTAAAGTAGCCGGCCCTCGATACAGGGGGTGTGTACACCACGCACGTATAATATTCTCGAGCACTCTCCTGCAGATAATATCGATGGGGAGGAGGGGTTAGGTCGGCCTTGGCACAGCCTCTGATGTCGAAGTTAAGACACGACAGGGATGGGATGGGCGCGTGAACTCCGTTCGAATGCTAGACGGATCGGCTCCTTGTCCCTCTTGGTCCTCGAGTTACACGGGTACTCGGAATTAATTAATAACGTTAGCGCATATTAATTGAGGCAAAGTAGCGGGAGAGCACGGTGTTCGCAACTTTTTCTTCCAACCCTTTCCGATACGTTACGCGTAAAGCGTGCACGAGGCGAGGACGAGCGAAGCGGCGAGCCACAAGGAAAATCGATCCTATCTTTCTCTGCCTCCGGAGACAAGTATATAACGTGCCTGCGCGTGCCTGTTGATGTAATTAGGGAAATTATACGTTAGAATAAATTGTATTCCGAAAGGGGAGGGAACGATATTGGATAGAGCCTCTTTCGTCTCCCCGTCTTTCGTCGACTCGCGTGTCAGCGGAATAATTGCCAGGACAAATATTTGACTTCTCCGTGCTCGATTGATTGACACTTCAACGCCCGTCTCTCTGCTCCTCGATGATCACGTGATTCCCGGGCGCCCGTCTATTTTTCATGCTACTTTTAAACTAGCTTGTTTGCCGAGCGTGCTAATGCTTTTAAAATTCCTACGGCAAACAATTGCCCGCCGATGGTATACACCCCCGTGGAAAAGGGGGCCGAAGGGATAATATTGACAAAGATCCGCGGGGGGATGCGTCCGACCCCCTGCAACGATGCACTCGGAATCCTAGGTCCACCTTGGGAGGCAGTGTGGATTGAATGGCGGGACATATGCTGTGTAGCTTTTAATGAAATTGAGTAGGCAAACACGTGTGAGCGCTGATTTCTTAAATAGGATAGACTCGCAATGTTTCGAATAACTAGCCTCCCCTAGAGGCTCGTGTGAAAAATGGCTATGCTGATCAATAGAACAGTCGCAAAATTATAAACGAAGTTTTATAACAGTACATCGAAGATAGCAATTTTTTCGGCATACCTTTTCGTCATGAAATATCATACCCATTTGTGGAATATTTTATCCTTTGAAATTTGTAGTAAACGAATGTCTACGATGTTTTCGAATCATCCTGCTGGGTCTCATTTCGTCGTTCGAATGCGTCTACCATAAGAGACTGCGATGTATCGACTAAATTATATTTCCTCTGGCTGCTGCAAAGTGTATTCGACGTGCAGCCGGCATAGTCTGAGTATATGATATACGAAGAAGGTGCAGGGAATCCCTTTGTGTCGAGGAGGAAGGGAAAATCAGACGGTTCACGAATAGCCAATACAGTTCCGAGCCCGGAATATTGCGTTCTTATTGTAATATATTTGTAAGCCACTTCGCCAGACAATTTCATCCGTTGCCGTGCGAGTGTAGGCAGGTGGATGTTGGAATATTCCTCCGAGATATATCATTATAGCGTGCCGGAGGGGAGACCGATTATTTGTCGAACCCTCTTTGAGACAAAGAAAGACACGAGCTTCAAAAAACGGAACTATCTGTTTCATGTGTTCTTCCTGTTCTAACCGTGTTTACTGTGCAATTCCCAGAGAATGCAATAAACGTTACATACGTGTTTACTCTTTTACATTTACGATCCGTAAAAGACCCTATTGAAAACTTTCGAATTGAATATTTTATCAAGATTAAAATGGAATGTTTTCGAGAATAGACAGTTACGAAAAATGATATAATTTTATAGAATATCTTTATATATTATTGTTGACAAACTTAGAATTTTTATTTTTATTGTACCGCAACCTTCACAGCTTTTGCATACTTGATCACTTTCGTTCGATAAACTATAAGCAAAAGAACTGATCTGTAAACGATGTCGTAAATATATATCATAAATAACTATATGAATAAATAGTCCACTATTTCTTATGAAATTCTATATTAGTTCGAAGATAATTCAAGTCTCCATACTATCGTAACAAAATTCCTTATTTGGACCGTTCATTTGCCAAACTCGTTAACTCCACAAAACTTATCAAGGAAATTTAAACAAAAAGAGTTAACCACCAATCAGGTAGTTTGGCACTAAAATCTAAAACAATTCAAAAAGTAGATTTAGTCACTTTAGCCTATAAACAACTCATTTACCTCCATCATACACCAAAATTTTTCATAAAGAAACAGAGATCAGAAAAAAAATCCAAAGAAGAAAGTGAACCAATATTTACACGTGTAAAAGTGCCATTATCGATTGTTCAATATTAATTGAAAGAGAACGAGCGAGAATCGGTTCACACCACCGTGAACATTCCCTTCTGGAAATGCGAACGGGCGACAGGAGTGTGCCTGGCACGCGCGGTTTCCCATTTCCCCCGAAAACTTTTCCCGTAACATGGTTTTCCTCCGTTCGGGGCTTCCAAGTGAACGAGACACACGGAACCGATGATTTTTCCTGAAAAAGCCCGCGGCCGGTAGTTTGCTTTGCAGGCAGAGATGTTTGGTTAACATGTGTGCCTAATGGTCCGTGCAAAATGGATTTTTAAGGTCTCCGTTCTAAGATGGCGGGATGGAGGAGGAGAGCGCCTTCCTCCTATGTAGTCGTCGTCGCGTGGAGACGAGCGAGTCGATCGAAAATCGATACCGGCCACGAGACGGGACCACGACGAGCCGGTGATCGAAAGTCGATAGAGGCGACGAAACTGCCCCAGTCCCTCGATGGACATATAATGAATGTTCGATACATGTGGACCAGACGAAAACCTGAATATTATTGACGAACATCGGCTCGAATGAGCACCTTCACGGCCACTCGTCGGGATGAACAGTTTTTAGCGCACGTCCTCTCGTGTTTTATAGCGAATTTAATTATTGCGCAGGTGTCATTGGATTGGTATAACAATAATACGAGTGGAATTCTTGCATGAACCATTTGTGATGGATAATTTTGAGACTTGTTTGTCAATATGATGTCTCATTTTCGTTGCGTCCGTTTCGTATACTGAAAACTGGACCATACGTGATTTTAATTCAATTGAATTGTACTTCATTAATTTTTTATATTTTGCAAATATATATAAATTTATCTTCACTGGATTCAATAATTTTGTGCATGTGTTCTGCTGTTATATGTAATAATCTTTATAAAATCAGCAAAACTGTTCAAACCACCCTCTTAAGGGGATATTCTAAACTAGAAAGTCAATTTGTAGGTTTTCTTTAGGATTATTTTACAAAGAAACTATGACACGTTTAGTATCAGCTTTTCGCAGACATATCTGTTTATATTTTAGGAATATTCACCATTTTTGTTAAGTAAAAATAATCAAAATTGACTGATATATAAATCACTTAGTACGACCCCTAAAACGAAAGTGTCCTAATGTTTGTCACGAATCCGACCATTCTGTTTGAAACGAAAAATATTCTTGATTAGTATGACTATAGTGTGAACTGGCATGAATGAAAAGTATCTAAAATTTTTTAAGTGGCGACACTTTGAAGTTTGAATGACGATTTTTTTTCGTGTTCCACGGGTTAAAAAAATCATGACAAAAAAAATGATTTTTTAACAATGCTATCTTCCACACATTGTATTAAAAGAAAAAACTGCATTACCAGTTGCCCCAGAAACTGTAAAATCGGGAAAAAAGTGAACTTCAAAGTCACAAAGAACTCGGAGCAAGCAGTTTCCAAAGCGTTTTACTGCGCTCCGTAATACACCGTCATTCCTGAACAAGTAGGTATAGATTCACGCAATCACCGAAGTGTCGATACACCAACGAAAAATACTGCTTCCTGGATAATCCTTTCCCGTCTGTGACGGTCTCAGGGGTGTGGACAAGGTGGATACTGGAAGGAATGAAAGAAGATCCTTCCCCGATTAATACACACCAACGTCTCCGTGTCCTCGTGAGGGTCTTGGCATTCCACTCTCCCTCTCTCTATCACACTCCCTTTTACTCGGACTTCCTCTTAAGCACGAAAGGTGAAAAAGAGAGGGAACTGAGTAAGAAGGGGGATGAGGTCCAATTCGTATCTAGTGTGATTTCCCCGGGGTAAAGTCGACCGATCAACCGATCGAGTGGGTGGCTGAAAACCGCACTGGGAAACCTAATATCGGCAGGGTCCTTCTCCTCCCTTCTTACTTTTATGTCGAGAGATCTATAAAACCCATAAAAAGATATATACTGGACAGTGTGGCTTTGAGCCGAGGCCCACGTTAGGGCTGTTTCATTTGTCGTCGACTCCGATACGATTCAACCGGACGAACGCATGTATTCCGTTTAATCCACGGCCAGGGGACGGAGTTACTTTGTCAATATGTTTGGCCAAAGGATGTCTGGGAGAAATGGACTCGTCTCTGTCCCCTAGCTTTCTGATAGATATTATGGAACGCTTGATGCACAGTTACTTCAATAGCTGTCGCAGATGCAGGGCTGTGCCGAGACAATTATTGAGAAAGCTGGAAATCTGAAGGGGAATGAACTTCAAGCTTTCGATTACAAATTTTCAAGTAACACAAGAGTGTAAAATATTACATGTTGAAGATTTGAAGCTATCACTGTCGAGAACTTCGAATCTAAGCTATGTTTTCTTTCGAAACAATCATCCCATCGTTGAACTTATATAGCACCTAGTTTCTTCAGGAGTCGAATAACACGTTTACACAGTAGATACCTGAGCAAGCTGACTAAAGACAGTCAAAAGCTTATTCCCTTAAGGCACCAGAAAACCTGGATTTCTTAATTAGCAATCTAAAGGCACCCATATAGATCCACAGAAACAAAAATCCACTTCCCAGAGCCAACTACTAAATCCGCGTTTATTCAGTCAACGAACGGTTCCACTAACACAGTTTCATTAAAAACACGAGGCACGTTTCCCCCAAGCGTGGAAGAAACAGGCATTTCCGTCGAGTCGATAATAACCCGGCGGCGCAATAAACTGTAACAACCGTAAATCGGTCCAGAGCATTTTCCCGCGGTCAGCCTCATACTTATAAATCGTTTCGCGATGTCGGGCGATGAAAGTTTCATTTTTCGATTAATTAAAGGGGATCCGAGGAAAATTACACGCGGCTTGAGTAAATTACGAGTTAGCTGTTGCCGCGCCGCAGGCCCAGTGGGCTTGCTGGAAAATCAACCGGCAAAATGACTGTTGGACCGGCCGTGAGTCCCAGCTCTAGAGCGCAATCTTCCCGCGTTAATAAATTAAACGTATTCCTTCCTCTCGTTTCTTTTTCATTTTTTTTTCTTTCCGTCCAGGTCGATAATTTGAATCGATTAACGTGCCGCGAGCATTCAATTAGGCGGAGCGGGGAAACGGGCTGAAAAACCGGGAAAAATCCAGCGGTTATACGATACCATTGCAAGATATGGGGGCCTGGGACCTGTATTACCGGACACTACGTGCAACCGCTACCGAACAGTCGAGCCCAGCCACCTGCGGCTAACTATCCCTCTATATATTATCCTATATTAGATTACGAGTCACCTACAGCGGATCTATAAATTTCCACGCGGGATAGTACATTGATTGGCGAGAGAGTACACGCGCATTGCGTGCTCCGTGCCCGCGGTCGAGGGGATGCGAGAAGAAATCTGGTTCGTTCGCCAGGACTACCGATCTACCGGGACACATTCTCGGCTCGTCCTGGACCGTGTCGCGCATTATCTCACGCAACCTCTACCGTTCGAGTGTTCGACTGAAACGGTAGCGAGTTTCGTACCCGTTTCGTAGATCGAACGGTTGGGACACATACACACAAACACACCTTCCAGCTCCTCCTTCTTCCCCTCTTCTTCCCCCCAACGGTGGAATACTGTTCGAGCGTTAATTAACACGTTCGAAGATACGGGACATTCCGTTTCTGGGATAGTCTGTTTGGTTACAGGGACCGTGATTGTGACACGGTTTCATTTGGAACGTTTGTGGAAGCACGAGGAGAGCATCGAGACAGCAGGAAATTGATTCGTCAGGGGAACAGACGCTGAGATGTTAGTTGTTGAACATGTTTATCATATCGATAAATAATACATGAGTTTCAGGGACATTCACAGCAAATCAGTGACATTCTGTCTATACAGGATGTTAATAAGGACCTTTTCACAGAGTGGACTCTACATGCCAAACTAAGACGAAATTCAAGAATGACGGAATTGCGATCGAGTGGAATATGCGTGGCGCGACGGATTATACGTAGACCTCGCATCGACTCACTGAATTCCGTTGGTCCCCGAAAATCTAAATTCCCATTAGGAACCTGGCTGGAGTACAAGTAATTGGAATACCATCGTTTCCCACATCCATCCTCCTGAGATCAATTCTTCATCGTTAGTGAACTGTATCATTAAGCCAGGCAAGAAACACTTTAGCCAACCCAGATCAGAGGACGTACGTCCCCCTCCCCTTCCCCGAAACTTGTTAATTGCATTCGATGCGATCCACGGATCAGCCGGTTTCCACAGACAGCAAGAACACGATAACGGATACCGCTCGACGCTGAATGGTCGGTTCCACTTTGCCCGTGGCAGTGTGGTGGCTTCGGTCTTGATATCGGCACTTCCGGATAACGGAAACGTCGTGCCTGAACGGGTCCCCGAGTGAAATCCTGCGCGTCGTCTATCCACGACGGGCAATTGCTGACGTGTCCCGCGGACGTTCGCTCGAGAGGCAAGAAAAGCGTGTCTGTACGACGACGCGCGGGGGAGGAATGGAGCGGGATTGGGGGAGAGAAAGATCCGGCCGAGGGAAACGAGGATTTCGTGGGACAGGAAGAACGGGAGAACGGAGTCTAGACCGATTAGCGTTCGGTAGCCCGGAACTCGGAGACTGGCTCAGAAAAGCGACGGAAGTGGCTGGACGGTCTTCCACCCGCCCGTCCCCTGCTCTTCGCGTGGGGGAGATGGAAAGAGGGATGGAAAGACAAATAGAATTCGGAAAGAGTTTTTGCCGCCCGGCAAGATTTAATAGCCCGTGGACTCGGAGTACTCTGACCCCTCCGCGAGTCCCAACGTTGAGGGATGTTCTCGTCGTTACGTGATCATCAGAGAAGCCATTCGGACGGCGGGACTCGTTTGTTGCCGGGATTCCTGGATGCTGATCGTAGCAAGCATCGAGCAATTTCAGTTGGGCAGGTAGAAACTCTCGAGTAAGGAGTGAAAGACATAGGTGAAGAGACGAGAGAATTCTAATTTAAGGTGAAGAAACACCTCGTTATGGAGTAGATGCACATATACTGACGGCCAAATATATGGGACCAGAGTTCATGGTTGATGGAATAGTAACTCGTTATTCTATTAAGATACGATATAATGTTTTTCTCTTTCTTGAATTATCCGACTTGATTCCATACTTTCGGCCGGTAGTGTTTACATATTAACCACTGATAATCAAGCGAGAAGAAGAGAATCAAAAAACTAGGAAGACTAGCAAAAATTTGAGTGTTAACTTCATATAGACAGTTTTAATTACAAGAGACAAATCGATTTTTTGCAGATTAAAAAAGTATTCTCATGTAACTAATATTTACTTTAATAAGTATCGATTATATCGTGATTAGGAATAACGTCTATTACTAACTTCTAATCGTTCGTTAAAGAGTGTGATTTAATGTGAAAACAGTCTATTCAAGAACTTCGTTATGAAACCTGAGAGGACGTCGATCAGGTTCCCAGCTCATGATAGAAGTTGATAACCATGCTTGTGTTCTAAGGTCGAACAGACTCTGTAGCACTCTACCACCTCTAATGCATTAAAAAAGAGACACCAAAAATTTACGACCGTTATATATATAATAGTTTAAGAATGCGCCACGATCATTGGGTCGCCCAAGTATATCAATTGAACGAACGAGGGCAAGTGGGTGTCGCAGAGTAGCAATGAAGGTACGTGAAAATCGACGGTCAAGGTCCACGCTCTATCAATGAAGTAACACGTCAATGTAAATCACAAAAATCATGAGTCAACATCGTAATCTGCCCCTAAAGTTCGACTTGGAACCCACTGCTACCATACATCCACAGGGTACTTCAAAACTTATGGCCTAAATTGTCGATCTAGTAGAATATATTCAACAGACCAACGAAAATACCCAAACAATGGGCTAATTGATGATTCCCTATATAGAAAAATACTGTACAAATGTTACATTAGATTTATGCCCACCACAAGATGTCCCCCTTGAAACCAAGAAAGCTTCGTTTGAATCATTTTTTCTCCGCAACAAATAGTTTGAAAGATAATTGCTCGTATCACTTCAAGTAGGTCATCCTGTCTAAAAAGAGTAAAACAATATGCAACAATTTATTACATCCTGTCCAAATATTTCTATTACTCATTGTACAGTCTAGGCTACAAGTATTGCCAGTCAATTTCGGAGCACCCGATACAGACCACCTGTCTCTAAAATCCGAGATTCCATTGATCCCAAAAAGGTCGTAAAACGTTTTCCGCTTATCGTCCTCCTTATCACACGTGTGCGGCATTAATCACACCGGGCGTCCGTACACGGTCGGGAGAAGGGAATCTATTCGCCGGGTTACAAGCGACGGCCACTCGACGGACAGAGAGAAAAGGGTCTGCGAACGGAAAAAGCTCTGGACCTGGGTGCCGGAGTCAGCGTTTTTCCCCTGACCGACTGTTAAATAAAGTCATTCTCTGGCCGGCGCTAATGGCAAATCTATAATGGCCTCGAAACCGACCTTCCGGTCCAGCCTTTTTGCGAATCCGTTTTCGGCCCCGTCAAATCTTCCCACCTTCCGTGACCGACAACGTCCCAACCGCCATCGGAAAAAGACGTTCCCCCCCATCTCGGGCGGGGGACGAAGATCGATCGTCGTCCGTCGATCCGGTCGGATAGTTTCCCGTTCGAGTAAGCAAAGAAGTGTATCTAATCTTGACACGACGCAAAGGAGTACAGGCTGGACACAATCGTCGATAAATCGAGTTCGAGGAACTCGATGCGACCGTCCGACAGCAGGACGAGAAACGCTCTTTTTTTTCAGTCTGTCGGCTAATGCGAACGGATGATACGAATGGCACCGGCACCGAACGAAACAGCGTGTCTTTGATAAGATCGACAGGGCCGATAAGAGTGTTACCGCTCTCGATAACCGCATAACGAACTCCTCTATTTGGAGAGTTCAAGACTGGAAGAACTGCTTCATCGGGTCTATACTGGGCAATTGAAATATTAGCAAATCCTGAGTGAGATGTCTCTCTGTGAATCACAGTTGGGGATGGGGATTGAGATGTTTGAATAGTATCCTTACGCTGGTACCTGGATAAGCCTCTAGATGCTAATTACAGTGACTGCGAGTCAGTTGTATCACTGCCTATTGATCTGGAAATACTTTTTGTCACGGTGTATCATTCTGTTGCGACCCTGAAGTGTCCCAAAAGAATCGATTATAGTATCTGATCTGGGTGTTGGAATAAATTGCAGTTAAGTCCACTCGAAGTTGCACGTCAAAATGAACATCTGCCACTGGCGTGGTATAAATATATCATCAGTTTAAGAATATCTGACAAGGACATAGTCGGCCAGAAATACATTATTATGATAGTGGAAAATTGTTGAACGGTACAGCTATTAACATTTTAGCAGTGAAATCCACGATTTCCTTCATTATATAGGTTTTTTTTTAAAAAAAGGGTCTAAAACTTCAGGGGCTCATAGTACTCACTGGATGGACTAAAAAATTGCTTCAGAAGTGATTTGAGAAGCTACGTTCCAAGGCTTTTTAGCACCAAGATGCACTAGACTCTGACTGGTCACAGGAAATTCACAACTACCAAGTGAAACATTTTATTAGCAACAATCTTCGTTGCACAACGCAGGGAAACTGTACAAATACTCCAAGTACCGAAATCAAACTCAGAAAACCGTTTGCATCAATTTCTCTACGTCAGTCGACTTAACCCAACATGTCACGAAATTAATAATAAAGAAAGGGAAGCTTTACATTATACATTTCAATTGAATCTACCTCCACCTAACACAATCTTAAATCAGAATGACAATCACACTGGGGCCCACTTTATCCTTGAAACAACCGACTGTTCTAATGATTCTTTCAGCGTTTAACGAACGTCCTATAATCCAAGCGGCAACAATCGTCATCGTAGCAACACAAACTCTCATTGTCGTCACGATGCTCCGTTTTCAATTCCATTGAATCGATGATGGCTTCTAGGAACGGGCTAAATGCTTCGACGTGGGTTCATATTTCGCGGAGCAGATCGTCCCGGAGGCCATCCTCGGCCACGGTGTCCTATCTTTAAAGCGTTCATGGTGGAGATAGCCGTGGCGGCATGGGCTCGTTATCGTTTTACGAACGATAGTTCTCGAAATTGGCCGCGCGAGCGAGCGAACGAACGTGTGGACAGCGAGCCGTGGTACATAGAACCGCACGATGCCGTGGTGCAAGCACAGAGTGTCCACCCGAACGCATCGTTCGCGGCCGTAAAACACGAGGGAGAGAGAGAAAGAGAGAAAGAGAGAGGAGTCCAGTGAAATACTGCGGAAAGGAACGTTGTTCCCACTCCAAATATATTATTTACGCCTTTCCGCGTTCACACGCCGCGCTGGAGAGAGCCTCTAGGAAACGTATATCCTAGTTACTTTTTAATTCCGTGGAATCCATTCGAGTGATTAATGGGGATAGCCTCGTCGCTTGCGCAATTTCACCGCCTTTCGATGTATATTTCATTTTCAATTGAGGAGGTAAGCCAGCGCAGCGGCCGGCTAGCGGTCGGAACGTTAGACAATTTCACGGTGAAATTTATAGTGTGAAAGAGAGTTGGAGAGGAACGCATGCTCGTCCAGCTTAATAAATGTTGTTGAGAAATTGCGGGTTTCATTAAAACGCTTTTTATCGAAATTTTAAGAATGCTTGCGATATTAAGACACCGTTTGAACCCCGTGCAATGGTCGATAAATGGTCACCATTCCCTGAATTGAACTTTGTCAAGGTAAAATCGAATTGTAATTTTTATTTCTTCGCACTCTGTAGACAAACTGGGTCGTTTATGTCCAAGCCTGATTTTTGAAGATCCGGGAAAAATGGGGAGTCGCTTGGGTCATCAACGACTCAGATTGTCTAGAGAGGTTGAAAATTAAAGACTGAATTTGTGTCAAATTGATCCGAACAGTACACGATGGTTAGTAGGTTAAAAGTCCTGTTGTTACCTATCCGTATACAGTTTCTGTACGATAGAATTTTGTTTAGCATAGTAATTGAAAAAAATGTGTGAACATAGGTGTATAAACAACTGTTTTTTCGACCAAAGTGGCTCGAGAATTCGTGTGGTCTAATAATGAATTCTAATTATGATCAGACGCCACTAAGTTCGTAACCTCGTTCCGAAAACAAAAAGGGGAGTATTTTACAGGCGACCCACTCGACAAGCAACGTAATTGATTAACAACGGAACGGAAACGCGCCCGTTTCCGGCGCGGTGAAGTGCACCGTGTACGAGCAACAAATTAACAGCACTTGCTAATGCACCGGGATCGTTATCAACGGTGAATCGAGATTTGAAGCACCGGGGAGGCACAACGAGCCGCGTGATCGATCGTGCCTAAGTGCAACGAACAAATTTGTTCTTTGTGTGCTGAATCATGCGTCGATAGCCTCGCGATACACCCTGTAACGCGACCGAGAAATTCGTGTGTTGAAGCAAGAGCCGATGAACATCCTCGTGCACGCAATCAATATGCATTCTGATTATGAGACGATAAAAAAAGGAACGTGTTGTATTGAAAAATATGATATAAACCACCAAATAACATCTATGACATAAAAAAAACCTTATAACTAAAATTAAATGACCTCAGTTAAAAATGCAATGTCTGTAAAAGATCACAGGCAAGTTCTCAGGAAATCAAGACTTCAAAGCTTCAATAAATCCCACAGTTCTAAGTATTAGGTTGATGCAAAAGTTCGTCTCATTTGACAAAAGAAGTTGAAGACAAATTTTATCTACTAAAAATTACATTTAATCGATATAGTATGTGCCGTTCTGTTCGATGACCTTTCTCTATCTCTCCGGTAGCTGCATAATCCCCCGCTCATAGAAGTTCTGAGGTTTCTGGCTAAAGAACTGATCCAACAACTGGACGAACTTTTGCATCAACCTAATATTATCTTATATATTTCCCAATATACAGAAAACGACGGGGCACTTCAGCAGACAAGAATGAATATAAAAAAAAGAGGACTCGTCAGGCGACGTGGTTCTATTCCGAATAATGCCTGTCCAGAGACGGGGGCCTGCAGACTGCGAAGATCGCGGCCGAGAATCCGAATATACCTCCCCCTCCTCGGATACACTGTTCGTGGTACATACGGAATCACGACCACCAGGGGCACCGCAACAACGAAGACGTACTCTTTCACGATAGATAGTGATCAGGCACGGGTCTCGCAGCTTTATTCTTTATTCCGCGCAGGGAGCCCAGGAGAGGTTGGATCAGCCAGATAGAGGCGGCCAGCGGAGCAGCCAGGAAAGATAGGACGGAAGGAAGGAAGGAAGGAAGGTAGGATATGGAGGGAAAAAAGCGTGAAGCTGGAATAAGAAGAGGTATAGAGGGGGAGGGGCGAACAGCATCCAACGGGTAAAACGACAAGGGACGGTGAAATTCTCGTTTTACACAGAATCCTGGAGAAAAGTATGTCGACTACCCGTAAATTATGATAAATATCGCGACTGTGACGCTGCGATTTTAAAAGGGCCTGTAGCGTACCCAGCGCCCGTGCACACGCCTTTAACCCCGGCATCGTTTCCGATCTCCCACCCTGCACGATACCGTCGTACATACCTACAGAGAGAGAAAGAAAAAGAGAGGAAGAGAAAGACAGATCTTTCGGCCACGAGCTACGTCGAATACCGTATGCCGGGCGTGTACCCCGAACAAGCTGACCCCCCGGTGTCAAATGGAAGGTCGTGCAGCTCATCGCGAGCATCGAGAATGGAGCTCGTGATGCATCGGTCCTTGTTAGCGGCTCGAGGGGAAGAACGATGTCTGGGGCCACGGAGAGAAATCGCGGGATCGTACCTTGATTTTCAACTGTTCGCCGTAATCTATGGAATAGCTGGCCGGCCGGCCGGATGCTGGATAATAGATGGTGTTGACGTTTCGAGCACCGATTCGCCACGTTTCGACCTGATTTTTAGCAACCTTTCGCTACTTTTCCGTGATAGGCGTGCTTGATAAGGTCGTCTCGAAAACTCAGTTAACTTAATAGATTATTATTGATGAGCCTATCGCCTATTTTCGCTACCTACAAGAGCCAACCCCCCCTTCCCTGTAGTGGCCCGAAAGATCACAAGATCGAATTGAAAAAAGAAAATGTCCATTGCGGGATACAACTTAATGCCACCCGCCTTTTCCGCTATCTCAAAGGGTACTCTCGTTCGAGAAGGAGATAGAGGGTCGAGGGAGGATGGGAGATGGAAAGGGGAGGCGCAGGAATGAGGAACGAGGAGAGGAATAGCTAGAGCAAAACAATTACCTACCCTTCCTGCTCGCCAGGGGCGCATTTTCACCCCTGAAAACGTGGGAAGGAAAGCCACCGCTTGAGGTATATACGAACTACCCCCTGTAGAGCTGGCACACACAAACGCGTGAAAAGAGAAAGAGAGAGGAAGGGGTGTGAGGAGGAGAGAGAAGGAGAGAGAAACAGCGAGGCGGTCACGCGGCTGTGTGCTGCTACTCCCTGTGCACGCATAGGCATTCCTCATCCTCTCGGCGGGCATTAGCACGACCCCATGGGACCCGAGCTGGGGTTCGTTTTATGGGTACAACACGACGGAAACGCGGTAAAACAGACAGGTGGAACGGAACGTGCACGTATACGGGCACGGTGACAGCCGCCCGGTAGAGAGCGAGGGAGATCGATGTACACCAGGCGAAGGTGTGTGCACGCGCGTATACAGGGTGAGGCGAAAATAGTGATGCAACCGGTTGCCGGGTGTTCCACGAAAAAAAGGTGGAATAAAATTCCACCGCGGGCAGAACTCTGTCTCTCGGGAGGAAAGGGTTTTCGAACGCGAAGTAGGGGAGCCAGGATGCTACTTTGGAATACCGGCTGATACTCGTGAGTATTAGTATTTAAATATAGTCTTCGTAACGAGTTTTTGGAGAAATATATGAAAGAAAAAAAATTGTTATGGTCTTGCACTAAGAACACACGAAAAATTGAGATGCTTCCTTATAAAATATTGTAAATGATATTCAAAATAATAATATTGCTAAGAAAATAGTATATAGTAATAATATATGGTATAAGAAATTCAAGTATTCCCTCCAAAAATAAGTACCTAAAAAATGAAAGAAATGAAAAAATAGGTCTAGGTTATGTCTGTTACTCCTGTGTTCATTTCTTCAGATCAGATCAAAGTTCTCCTGAATTAAAGTTACTTTCAATGTAGCTTCAAACAATATTCAATGTAATTTCTTTTGTATAATTAAATGGATATTTGTACGAGGAATTTTCTAGGTTTACGTACAAACTGCTTACGTTTTAAATGGCTATTTTAATGTGGAGAATCGATGTTTCGAACGAATGCCATACAATTTTCTGTGCCCTATATACGCGTGTACAGGGGATGACCGGAAAGTAGGCGCACACGCAGGTAGAACCGAACGGCGAGCAGACGGTTAACAGTTTTGTAAATTGAAATTTACGATCGTCCACGGCTCCCTATTCAGCCCTCCTTATCATCGGTTCAATGGCAGAACCATGAATAATTCAGCTCCCACGGTGGACCCAGGGGCAGCGTGTTTCTTTCTCCCTCGTTTCTCTTCTTTTCCTCTGTAAATTAAATGCCACGACGATAATCAACGAACATTTTCGTCGACATGATCGTCCACGAGAATGTTCAAGTTTCTAGGCCACCCGTCGTCGTGTGATTATTAATGCTTCTGTTACTCGCCCGTTTCTGTCTGCTGTCGTTATAACTAAATTTGAAGAAACGAGGATCGCCTAAATGCGTCTAGACCAGTTCTAATTTCATTTCAAATTATTACGATTAATACGAATATTTTAGGTAATTGTAATGTGTTCCATGTAGGACTGAGATTGCAGAGTTCTTCTTGATCAGAATGTATTTGATAGATTAAAGAATATTTTAATATTGAATTTCTCCATTACTTCTAACCGCAAGTTCATTGGTGTAACACCTTTGACAGGATTCGGTGCCTGTGGATGCAGATACTACAGGGGCAAATGAATTCCAATCAATCATCGTTGAATTTTATTGCTGCCAGTTAGTATTTTTTCCCTAGGTGTGGACACCGGAAACACGTGATATGTTTGCCGATGGAAGGGGATAGCATCCGTCATGGCGATACTCGACAATATGTTTCACGCCTGACGCTGAAAAAAACTGAGTGATTTCAAATACGTAATTCCATTGTGCACGGTATACTCTCAGGATTTATGTTATGTCAACGATCAGCTCTATTTGTCACCCATAAACAATTTCAGGAAAATCACTACGAATCGAAAATTCATATTACAAAAGAAAAAAAATATTTGAATAGGTTAGAGAGTTAACTGGCATATTCCGTACTAACTAAAAATTAATTCTTCCTTTACCGAACAGCTTGCACCAAATATCCAGGAAGGGAAATACATAAAAATTTGTTAGTTCTTCAATTTTTTACTGGAATAAATTTTTACATCGTGCTTGCTGTAACATCATTCATTCCTATTTCTTTAGTTCGCTTCTGTTCTCAATTTCGAAAGAGCAGTGATATTTAGGTTACTCCGTCCGCTGTCATGTCGACGGTCGGACAATTGGCGCGGATCTTACAATATCTCCAGGTCTGTTAATGAAAAAGCCGAACGCGAAACCGGGGAAGAAAAAAGGGGAATACGAGCGACGGCATCTAGTAGGTGACAAGGACCCCTCGTGCAGCGAGGGAAAAACAAGAACAAAGAAGGAATTGTGAATGGACTAATGAATTTAAATGGGAGCCGGACTGGGGCGCGGGGAGGCGCGAATCGTGGCGCACGAAAAAAAAAAAATAATATCAACGAAAGGGGAAACGAAGGTAGGGAACGAAAGAGTGTAGGTCGCATGAACGAAGTCAGACAAATGGACGGTCGGAATGCGCGTTGAACAGGGGCTGCGGTCGAATTTGTGACACGATCGTGAAAGGGGACATTTCTTTCGTAAAAACCAACCGAAAATGAAGAATAATGTTTCTCCTGACATACAAAAAATTGTTTTAATATCTTTACGAATGGATAAATGAAGCTATATTGCATACATACGCATGGTTCCATAGATTGAAAATTTTGATTATTAAGAGAACATTTTTTACATATACTCAATACTCATTTGAAAAACGTGAAAACTAAAGAAGTAGATGTGTAATTTTTTAAAGACAGTACAAGCTACTGTATACTAACACTTAACTGTTTTACGTACTACCTAATAGACCGTTTTAGGGCGCGTACAATGACCTATTTATGAAGGTACGTAAAAAACATGTCTTTCCATTTTAAAAATGGAAGAATCCACCTCGATTTGTCAGAATATATTGTAACGAAGATTATGGGAAATCAGAATCTTTATCCTAGTAATCACTACTAATCAACTAGACCTTAGTATTCACATATTCAAAACCTTTCTGTGCCTTCGCGTAAGGACATACACAGCACACCACGTATTTGCGATACAGTTTCCGCTGAACACGAATAAGTTTCAGCCAGAAAATCGATCTCGCGATTTCCGTTCAGAGCTACAAGATTTCTCCCGAACCGGCAGCGTTGCACGCTGCTCTCGTCTATAAACAACGTACGCGTCGAATTTGTATTCCGTGAACGGTTCCTCGGCGGGAAGAGACAAGAGGCGGCCGAGATCTCCATATTTCATCCAGCCGCGCCGGATGATTTACGTCGAACGTATTAAAATGAAAATGTTATCGGAAGAACGGGGGGGGAGGCGGGCGCGGATGCGACGGCGAACAAAAGTCGTTAATAATATTCCCCGTTTCGTTCCGTACGCGCGATGTGGGCCACAACGCTTTTGTCGTCGGTGTTCCAATTTAACTTTAACGTGGCCCGTTGCTGTTCGCCTAGCGAGCAGATAAACTCGCGGGGCGAACATCTTCGGCGAAACTTGCTCGACCCGCTCGAGATAGAAGATCGTTTATTACCTTGTATCCTATTCGCCATTACCGCTGAGAGTTTATGATCGGGGCGAATTCATGAATCAAGGCGGGCTCCGGTTCGCGCGCGTTTCCGCGGCAGAAAAATATCGCCCCCGTTGTTCGCGAGATTGCTACAGGCCGTTGCAGGAACGTGGCCTAAGAAAGCTGTAAACTATTTATAATTTCGCGGATAACGAGATACTGGCTTCGGGGTGATCTTTGTGTGCTTCACTGAAACGTTCGATCGGGTTTTCATTAGGAAATGATTAATAGTTTTAATTTCAAGTGCCACTGGAGAATGTATGAAAGTCACCTACGAAGACTGATTTAAGGGGGTATTTCAGTCTGGATCTTTCAAAAATCGATTTTTTTTGTTGTCTTTTCTGAAAGTACTTCGAAGGTATGCTCGCAGAGGGATTTGTCCGAATTCGTAAAATTAACGAAGTTATAGACGTTTCGAAACGTCTATTGTACGGCTATTGTGCCGCCATTTTTCTATTCGGAAATTCTAAACAAAATTGTTTTTATTCTTTTTTATACACATTATAAGGGCCTTGTCTTACATTTTTAATAAAGTTCGTATTCTTGAAAATCACCTCCAAAGTTATCCTATCACTTTTGGCCTATCGTCGTAACGTTATCCCTTAAAGTCAGTTGCAAAGAAAAGGTCGTTCTATCCATTCGAAAAACTTGTATCCCAAGAAACCAGAAAGCAAATACCTCTGGAACGACCTGGAATGAAGATAGTCTCACGAACAGATAGAATAGAAATACAATTTTCGCTTGAAACGATCCTCTTACATGACCTATTCTGATAACACGTGCTTCATCCTACATGACCGTACTTTTACTTGAGAGTCTAACGCGTTCATTCCGAATATTGAACATTCTCAAAGGAACCGAGTCCCGAATTCGAGGTTCAAAGCCTCCTGCGTTGAGCTCTTATGCTATCGAGGACGGACAGACGAAGCCGATTAACAGACAATATCGTCGGGTGATCGCACGGAAAACGGAAACGAATTTCTCGCCCGATGAATCTCCACCCTGCCCAAGTATTCGCTTTCTCGCATTCAACCCCGGGTAGCGAAGCTCCTTTGAACTTTTTTACGAGAGAAATATTCGCCTGTTCTCGCCTGCGACGGAGGTAGACGACCAGTCGCGAAGTGGATACCTGGGAAACGGAGTCGACTCGGAATGACTTGTCTGGTATTCGAAACTATAAGAAAGGACGAAGAACTTCCTCCGAGGTGGATCTTCCGATTTCGTCGTTTCTTCCACCCCCGGACGAGAAACGCTTGTTGAAAAGGGGTAGTCTTCGTTGCCGTGACTTTCTCGCACTTTCCACAGGGCGAAGACCCGAGAAAGAGGCGCAACGATAAAGGAGCAACAAGAGAATTCATCGACTTGACTCGGGATCGTCTCGTTCAACCCCTCGGAGACGAGCTTATTTCGCGCAAGCTCCGCACCTTCACCCCCACGTCCTCCGTTTCCCCCAACCCCGCGCGCGACGCAAGCGTCTACTTAACTTCACGGTGCCGCGGTCTTCCGAGGAATACGGCTAAACGTCGCCCTAAGATTTCTGCGACTTTCTTCCATTCTCGGGGGCAGCTGTGCACCACGAGAGATATTGATTGCGCTAATAAAACGCAGGGGGTGTAAACCGTAACCGAGAATTCCACTCTCAAAAGAAGAACGGAGGCGTTGTAAAAATTGCCACAGAGTTGGGCACTTTTGTTGTATACCACGCGAGATGAAGTGTCTTACTTTGGAAATAAAGGCAATTTTATGAACGGTGGTTTAGAGCAGAGTTTGATAATCTATTATCAGATTAAAGTATACGGGATGAGAAATGTGTGTCGCCAATTGTCTTTAACCTTTTCAACCTCGTATTTTAATAATTTTCACTGGAAGATGTACGATTTTTCTAGTATTTTATAGATTCTTTTGTTCGAATCTATGAATTACAGGGTACGATTTAGATGTTAATAATATTTCTGAATCCTTTTGTATAATCATTTCAAGTCAACTACACGGTATAAATATTCTCAACCTAAACTGACCTATTTTCTTATTACAGTGGACTCTTACGATATTGCCATTGTCGGGACTGTAGGGGAATAAAATGGCAATGAGTCAGTAAATGGCTGAATGGTGCTGGTGGCGACGACATACGAAACGTGAAAAATATGCCTAGTGGCAATATCGTAAGAGTCCACTGTACGTCTATGATGTTTTTAACATTTCTATCCATTCCTAGAATTCAATTAATAATATCTAAATATGAAATACACCATGTTATTGATTAGAATGAACCACCTTCTATCATCTCTGCTATTTTCTTTTGTAACGATCGCGTTCTAGATGTTTTACATACAATTCGCACTAAACCATACACACTGCGCAATTTATTGCACAATTACTCACGCCCCGGCGAATAATCTGCCAATAGAAATCCTCGTGAAAGCATATCGCAAACGCTTGCATTCCCGACGTTGCTCATAGCTCGCGCGAACTTTTTCCTTCTCTGGATAACCGTCGGCCATAAAAGCAAGCGTTCCAGAAAATCATTCGAATGCGGTTACGCGGGGGCGGAAAAAGGGTCTCCGGCGTAAAACAACCGTAAAACAACGGCGAGCGTAAAAAAAAGTACGCTCGTTAATTGTGATCGACAAGGACGTTTAACGGAGGGCGCATTCCCTGTGCTGTCGTATAATTGCTCGAAATGATGCGTGGGCGAACAATGCGCGCGCGACACTGTCGAATCCTGTTCATAAAGTGTTATTCCTGGTGCTATAGTCGTGACTGAAAAAGCATTGTTTTTGTTATTCATGGGGAGAGGGCGGGGGAGAGAAAATACTTTTTGTCGAACACACGGCATCGGGGTCTTGGTTTAGACGTCGTTAAACGTTTCGCGGTTTCGAGACGAAATGATGATTACCACGATATTTGCCAAGATCGTAATCCTTTTTTATTCCCCACTTTTCGAATCGACACACTTGCGAAACGATAAAATATTATGCTTGAATTAAATTCGTTTTCATGGTGCACGGAGTAATCGAGAATTATTGGTGTGCCATTAAAAGCTGCCTGATCGATGTACCGGGTGTATCAGGAATTTTTGTAACTGATCGAACGTTTTGTGGAGGAAAATGGAAACACGGGTTTTGGCAAACGATAAATTATGACCGAGCGATACATTTCGGTGAACGGTTATAAAAAGAATAACAACGGTAACATTTATTGATGTTGCAGAATACACCGTTATATTTTAATTCACATACGTGCAATATGAATTGAAATGACAATAGTGATATTGTAATTTGAATAGAAAAGTATTTTTTAAAATTAGTGTAATATTTTACACCACTTATGTGACGTTATATATTTCATAAATAAATAACAATTTGTAGATATTCCCATTGTACTCAAAATATTTAAGATATTTAACAATTAATTTCCTGGAAGTCAAATGTTGAACACTGTAAACAATACAGCAAAAATTTACAAAGCCTTAATTTCTGCCAAATATTTCAAGAGAGTGTACTTGTCTAAGGTAAAAGAAATTCATTCAAACTGTTAAAACGTTCTTCTGAATCATTTAATCATTTATACTCCATATAATATAGACAAAAGTATCCACAAAAAAAGGTATTTTTTGTAAGTGTTAAATAATTTGGGAATGAAAAGATTAAGGGATAACGACGCCAGAACATGATGGCTACGATAATATTAAAAAATAAATTCAAGTAATTACTGTTAATCAAAGTACACATTCCCATCGATTAGAAATAATTCTTTTCCCTTAAGAATCCCCTCAACCATCGCGATGATGACGGTGAAAATTAACCAAGTGGGGGGGAAAAGCCGGGTCGGAAGATTTAAAATTCAAATCGTCGTTCGTAAAACGCGTGGCACGGGGTTGGCCCCTGTTTCCCGTCCCTCTTTCGAGACTTTATGGTGCAAGTAATGCGAGAAACGCGGTGTGCCAGCCCGTTTGAAGTCTGACGATATTCCTCTCTGTCCTCGAACACGTTCGACCCTGGTCCTGATGGAAATCGGCGTCCCCTGTGACGTGTATACACGCGTGAACTTGAAAAGGAAACTCGTGAAAGCGTTCGAAAAACAAATTTTCTCATTTCAGAAACATATAACACTAATACTTGCTCGAAACTCGACCTCTAAAAAACATTTAATATTAACGATCTAATATCGACACAACTTTATTCAAATTACTACAATCAAATCTCACGACCAAATTCGTTTCCCCCAGCTACTACTCTCCCGTTCATAAATATTAGAACACTTAGTAAATCGTATCCCGAGTTTTTAACTGTTCTAACTGCATGGTTGAAAAAAATGAGTTAATCTATCTACGTGTGTTTCATTGGCCCATAGAATACAAATTCACCACAATATAAAGAAAATTCAACCCAGGAAACAACAACTATTCTTTTAAGTCCTAATTCCGAAACTTCGAAAGTTTCTTTGTAATGGTTGTATCTCCAAATACTAACAATTAAAAATATATGATGATTGACGTCTAGATACAATTTCTAAAAATTTAGCCAGATCATCATCTTGGCTCGCCTTCAGCAACGCGTATCCGGGTCAGCGTCAGGTGTAGAAATAAAAAATTAGACATTGGTTCAAACTCGCTTCGTAACGAGACACTTGGA
Organism: Dufourea novaeangliae; assembly: GCF_001272555.1. Lineage (NCBI taxonomy): Eukaryota > Metazoa > Arthropoda > Insecta > Hymenoptera > Halictidae > Dufourea > Dufourea novaeangliae. The sequence goes on along the minus strand of NW_015374062.1, from coordinate 31,191 downwards.
CCAGCGGCGGATCGCGTTAATTTTCTGCGACCACAATTCTCACCGTGTCCTGATCTCAACGGGCGCTCGTCCCGCCTCTCCGGTCGTTGCGTCACAGTTTAACAAATCGCATTCGCCGGCGCGGGTTTATTCGTGGCGCTTTACGACTCTTCCAGGCTCTTTAACTTCCCGAGGACCCGGCATTATACACGGAACTTTTCCGCGAGTCGACCGCTAAATAAAAGTCGCGCCCACTTATCTTCTTACGTGGGCGAATAAAACCGAGGGATGGAGGGGTGAGTCGAGGCGGCGCGGCGGGCCTGGGCCCCGTTAATTAAGATGCCATCTCACGCGTGCACGCTCGAAACCTAATTAATTACAGGACACAGAAGACACGTAGTGGTCTCTCACCAGTTTCCGTACTTCTTATAATTAATTACGGTCACGCCGCTCGGGATGGACGAAAACAATGACAACAGAGAAACAAAAGTCCTTGTCCCGCTTGTATAATTCTCCACGTGTATAAGAAACACACTCGGCCCGTCTAGAGTAGTCTAGACTGCGTTAACACTGCCCGACGAGTGATCGAATTCGGCTGACATGCATTTACGACAACGCTGACACGTGTCTAACCCCCGTGATGACACACGACAGATGTCGACTACGCGTGTCATGCGTGCTCACGATGGGAAGAAAACGGATGGAGGGAAAAAAAAATCGAAAACAGGATTCTGTTTCGTCGTTTGTACCGAGGAGCTTTCTGGTGGAAGGTACCGTCTGACAGTCGTGCTGACAATCGACGTCAACCGAGGCCCTTCAGATTTGCAGCGAGCTGATCTACGGGATCTACCGGTTGGCCTCCCTCTGCTGGCAAACGGATTCACTCTATAGACCTTTTGGACCCCCCCCCCTCTCTCTCTCACCCTCCGTTTTCGTTCTACCCACGTCTTTTTTATCGCATCTAAAATGCAGCACAGAAGGTCCTGCCGCTATCGGGAGGACGCTACCGGAAGGAAACGTTTTTCGAGCACCGCGATCGCAGGAAAGGATCATCGACGATAGGAGATGGGAAGAATAAGGCCCGGCAAGATTGAGGCAGAAACGCGGGGTACATTTGCATAGGTGGCAAACAACGTGAGGGAAATTTTAAAAAGATTCCGGCTAGGGGGATGATTCAACCCTCGGAGGGTTCAAGCTGGTTTCTTCTCTTTTAATTTGATCTTATCATACGGATGGTTCTACCAGTTACCGATAAGTGTAGCTCTGTAGTTTAATTAACTTTTTATTAGGAAATAACAGATTTACACAGTAAGTGGGAAGAAGTCTAAAGAATAGCAAATCATAGGGGAAAACTGTATCAAATTGATACAAGGGATGAATAAGAGTTAACCGGGCCAAAGAACACCAGTCCCGATGCATCCCAAATAACCGGAATCCACTGTATTAAGGATGATCTCCAAAACCAATACAAATTACGCGTGGATCACCGTTCAAAGTATCCAACACGTGATTAATCTGCAGTCCACTTTGCATCAAAGGGAAGCAGTGTCCGTTAAAAAAACGAATTCTGATTAGGTGCTACAAAAAGCTCCGCTCATCACGTTCGCGAGTCCGCACGTTGAACCTGATAATGAAGAGAATATAAGGTCCAGGGGAGTCAAACGAGTTCCGGTAACCTCGAAAATCACCACCACGAGAGACTTACAAATAACCAATTTATTCGGTGCGCCCGTAGGATTAACGGTGGCTGCTCTAGTTGGTGGCACAAAAACCCCACTCGGAGAACGGAGAGGGAAACAAGATGAAAAGCGCCGGACTAAGGGGGGAGGGGGGGGGGGATAAGCTACTCATCCCGGGACTAGTATCAATGCCGTGGCCAATAAAATTCTCCCGTACGATTGAAAATTCCAATACGATCCCGATATAATGGCCGTTTCCCAGGTCTATAAGCGGAAGAGGACCCAAGACTGGCCGAAGAAGTTCTCGGAGTGTCCGCGTTATAAATCAGACGTTCGAACTTTCTCACGCTGGGGGTACGCGCGAACTTAACTTTTTTCGTGTCCGGCCTCTCGGTTCACTTCGCGCGAGAGTAACAAGCCAATTTATGCAGATTACCGACGCCCCGGATCCCGACAGCCGCGAATTCGTGGCAACGCACAAATTACCGTTCCGACAGGAGGGAGAACCGCCCCCGGGTGCCATGAAATATTCAGCACCGATTCCTAAGGATAGTCGTAACATCCGAGGCCATAGTTTTATATGATCGCGTTGACTTATACGGCCGAAGTTCCGCGCCCGCGAACGGCCAAGACGACGACGCTCGAAACGCGCCGTCTCGAAAAACCAGCGTCCTCTTTCCCCCCTTTTCACCCCTTTACCACTGCTACCGTCTTCACCCCCCGCCGATTCCGCAAGCCCGCGAAGTCGTAGATATTCTTTTACGACGAGCTGCTAGCACCTTCAGGAGGGGGGGGCGTCGGGATTTACGGTTATTCGGTTAAAAACAAGTCCACCTCGCCGACGCACGGCACGAACGGGTTCCCCTCTATCGACGATGAAACGTTTTCCAGCTTCCGATCATCGCATCGCCGCGAACGAAAAACGGCGATAACAACGCGGGGAATGGGGGATAGGTTCGCTTGCTACCGTGTTTCGTTGACACGCAAGGCAGGTGAAACCTCTGCATTGTTACACGAAAGGCTGATTTCGGAGTAAATCGGTGCAATCAATTTTCGGGTGAAATTTTTGTTTAAAATTGGTCTCGGTACAGGGGTACAGTACGGGTCTCGGATTCGTGGCTATAGTTAATTAAGATAAAGTCGGATTATTTACTATGGTAATTCGTGTCTTTAACCATCGGAAGACGAATGTGGTTTTTATGGTAATGCAAACTGCGAAACATGGGTCTGTTTGAACACTCATGCATGGTTCTTTCTGAATGTATTTATAAACTGATTTCTTTGTGAATTAATCTTCTCTTCATTCGAATTAATATAAATAACTACTAACTTAAATTAAGTACTGGAATTTGGTGAGTTGGATGAAGTCTTTGGAAGTTTAATGGACTTTCTGATATGTCTGTCGAATCCCTCGAAAACATGGATCAAAATAAATACACGAGCGTCGGAGGGCTGATAGAGAAAATGCTAAAGAAATTGATCTTCGAGGAATTATTACGTCCAAAATATTATAATTTCGTTCCGTACTGTCTATTATTCGTTGTGCAAATGACTAGTGGTGCATCCTAAACACGGTATCTTCATCGAGGGTTCGCGGTGCAAGCAATAAACAGACCGTAAATCTCCGTAAAGGTTCGAATAAAGTCTCCCCCGAAACAAATAAGTCCAGCCGGGGTTGTGTAGTTCCACTGGATCAACCCTCCCGTTTCGCGGTTCGTATTACTTTACGACTTTCGGATACTTCGCGGTGCAATGGAGATGAAATCTGCCTGTTATCGACAGGCGTATTCCGATCGGAGGGAGGGAAAGAAAGTAACGCAGCGGAGATCGATCGATCGTCGACCTGTCCCTCCCCTAATAGTCGGCAAAGAGCACCGAGTGAAAGACGATTCGTTTCGCGCCTGGGCCGCCTCTCGTTCGTTATTTAAGTGGGCTGTGAAACGGTTGACGAAAAAAAAACACACAGTACGAGAGGTGAGAGGGCGAAGGAGAAAAATAATAAAAAAAAAAGAAAAAGAAAAAAGAACGGAACGAAAGAGCGGGATGGGAAGAAGGCCTCTACTAGCTCGGGCGCCTAGCGCACATCCTCATTTAAATGAAATAAATCTTGTTACGAGTAATTTTCGTCCGAGCAACGGACCCCGAGACACGGTAAAGAGCCCGGGTTGGAAAGGCCTTTTAAGCCGCTACCCAACCGATGCGAGACAAATGGATTTCGTTCCGTCCGCCGAAAGTGAGGACCCCTCCTTCCCGCGACAATAAACGTGTATGTACATACATACGTATATTCGTTGCATACTTCGTGCACGTCGAGCAAAACTTCCGCCCCGAAATTGAGACGTCTATTGTGCGTCCCTGATTTCGTTCACGAAACGACCATCCTAACTCGTGTTTTCAGAAACTCGAAACAAGATTAAGGCCAGGCCGGGGGACGAACTGCCGGAAGCAATTACGCGGTAAGTTTCGATTCGATTTTGCTACTATTCTGACCCCCACCCCGCCTTCCCCCATGGTAAACCTTGCGACAATGGAAACATTTATTGGCTTAGAGTAATGCCGCTTGAGCGTCTAGGAAGATTTTTTTTTTCGTAAAAATTAGAAAGAAAAATCTGTTGCAAAAGGGAGGATGTGATTATTTCGTATTCTGAAATGTAATCTGCTGGAATAAGTGTTGTAAATCTTTTATGTTTATCGACAATCATCGTTAACATTTATTCTCAGGCGTTACGAGAATATATCTGGACCTCAGAACCAGAGTGCATTAAATACAGTTTTTTTTTAAAATGACACTTTACATGTCTTGTATATAAAATTTTTCGTTCTTTCAGATGGTAACAATTATTTCGTTTAGTTTTTAATATAACAGTGTGAAGTCCGTCACATAGAGGACTTGATGCAATGTTCACCATTTATAAATATCCAGACTGGTCACAAATCCATTCAAGAGTTTGAAGGTAGCAATTGTTTCTCGTTGAGTTCTTACTAAACGGTCCAAAGCTACAAAGGTGTCGCACCCTTGATTTGCTCTGCTCTAAAGTTTGAACATCTAGACTTGGTACATTCTGACTCTGGGGTCCAGATATGTATATCTCTAGAAATGGGTCAGTCATGATCGAACTTGCGCGTTAGTCGCACCCTACTACTGAAAATACCGATATCTTACAAAAAAGCATTCGCAGAACTTATGTATGTATATTCAAACTCTTTCTCTAATTTTGGGGGTGAAAAACGTTCTAGAATTACCGAACAATACTTTTGTTAAATCTTGTATAATTCCTACATAGCCATCAAGTTGCATTTTCGATCTCATTTATCAAGCAATTACCATTAGATATAACAATCAAGAATCCATTACTTTGTCATATTTACAAAGTTCTTATGGAAAATACAAATATGCCCTAGGTTACTGATATTCGTGATTATTCTTCAGCGGCCCACGCGATTTTTCCAAACTAAGATCATATTTTTAATCTGAACTCACATCTGCACGGTAGATTACTCTCACTGGCACGCCAAATTCCATTTATCACTCGCAAAACGAACACTCCCGCGAATCAGACTCATCGAACGAAAGCTGCAGCGAACACGCCGCATCGGGTCTCGCATTTTTACCGCTAGACCGTTAAGCAGCTTACTTATCTGCTTTATCGAACCCTATTAGGGCTAACAGGAATATCCGTTCCCCGATAACGAAAACGCCTCGTTTATCGGTGCAGGTAAACTGCACGAATTCCGATCGACCAGAGCCGATAAGCCCCGGATGTCGATCACCGCGCAAGCTCGTCACGGACCACGCCGCCGAGATTCTTTTAATTGCTCCTGTCCTTGAACGAACGATACCGCTGGATCGGTCTCGTGGACTACGTTCTATGACGCTGGAACATCATAGGAGAAATGACCGGTATCATACACTTGGATTCTGATTGATATCTTCGGACATTTCTTTTTCCACTTATCCATTAATTGCGATGACTCATGACCTCAGCCTTGTGTGTTTGCTTCGTCATAATTTTCTTGTGTACTCGGAGATTATGACGTGCGATAATTCACTAAAGAACCTCTGATTAATTCGTATACATCTCTTGTGGATGCTTTTCGTGTCCAAATACATATACAAAAGAATTCGAGGATCGTGCAATCGCTCTGCTCGTCAATACAACGTATAAGCCCCGAAAAGTTTTTTATACAAATATAACTAGACGTGAATAGTGTTCGTATTGTACAGAAAAGATATCAATTTAGCAAACCTATAACATTTATTTCGTTTCTTTCTCTCGATGGGTGCAACATTAGCGATCCCCTAATTCGTTTGAGCAGCATATTTCTATATTTAAATCTCCAATGTGGTATTATTAATTTTATGATCGACAGAAATCGTTTTTCTCAATATGAGCTATCGAATAAATTTTAACAATACGCGGAGTAAACTGCAGAAGATTAAACATCGTCAATGGGCCATCCGGGCTCCGACGATCGTTCTTTTAAAGCAATGAAACTTCTTCCAAAAGATCGAAAGTAAATAGACCCCGACGCAGAGCACGGGAATCTATAGAAACGAATAAGTAGAGAGAATTTTACCCGGTCGAAAAACGCGTCCCTTTCGGTCCTTTTAAAAAGGCTCCCTCGAAGAACCCTCGGGTGTCTCGAGTTCTCCCCCCTCCACCCTTATCTTTCGAGCTGACAAAGTGGATCGATCACGTCACAGTCTTCGCCTCGGGAGCCCAGTCGTTTCGCGAAGGCCTAGTTTCCGCAGAATTTTCCAAACTTTTCACTCCCGACTACCAGCCAACCGGGCTCCGCCTCGATCCTACGAGGGGGTTTTCCATGCGATGCACGCGAACGCCGCTTAAAAGCAGCCGTAGGACGAACTGTTTTCCGTAGTCGAGCCCTCGGTATCAGTAACTCTGTTCAGACGGATTTCCGCGACCTTTTAGGGAGCAAACAGCTTTTAATCCTGAGAAGCAACGAGGAGCTATTGTTTCCACGAAAATAGATTATATACGTGAAATATCTTCGATCACATTCGCTTTAACAGCAAAACTACCAGTTTTGAATGGATAGGTACTAAATTAAATTGTATAATCCATATAATGTAGGATGACACAATAAAGCGTATAAGTCATTATAAACTTCAATTTCAATAATTGTAAAATAAGAAATATGAAATCCGTCTTAGTAGTTTTAGTGGTTGACTACCTTTATTCTTTAAAGTGTTTGTAATGCTACTTTTATGTGTTTGATTTTCTTAAATTGTCACTATTGTCATCGTAAGCCCCTATGAATTCATGAAAAAATGTTCAAGAATTTATCAGTTTCAGATTGAAATTCATTGAAACTGATTAATATCTTATTCTGTATCTATTATTACGGATTACGAGTTTCTAGGAGTTGGAAAGAATGGTCGTGTGCTTACGATGAAGTAGGAATAAAGTTCACAGGTAAACGTCAGTTTAAACAATTAAACAGCGTGCTGTCTCTGATCATTCTGAAATATTCAAAGATGCTACAAAATGGAGAACGAAATGTGACATAACCCGGGGACGTATTTGCAATATTCATGGAATAGCGAATAAACGTGCCGGTTATTCATCTGCATATGTGCAGACTAGCGTTCATAATTATTCAAACGAATGCAGGGATTATATTTTCGCAACAAACTATAGGTATAAATTTTAACTATTCGCCCAGGGATAAAACTATAATTACCGACGAATTTAAAAAAGATTTACGGCTTCGCATATACGTACCGATCGTACCTGTATCTTTCAATCAATTATTACCGTATTTCTCATTATCATATCATTTTCTCCCATGCAAATTGCAGACCGTTATAATTAACGGCAAGTAAGCAACGCACGACTTACGTGCTACGAATGTGAAATAAAAATACGGAATGTTTAACAAGCACGAAATTGAATTACAAACAACCAGTGACTCGACTTCGTTTTTTTTTTACTCACGAACGACGGTCAATTATGGGACCTGTGAGATCCTTATAATTATCCTAAAAAGAGTCTGATAATTCCGCCGCGGAACACGAGACTAGAAACGTTCGATTCGAGTCGATCCGTGAATTAAAAAAAAAACAGGAAAGAAGCGAAAAGGAGCGAAAAGAAGGAAACGTTAGAAATCACGCGCACCACGGCAGCCCGCAATTTGTTTTCCCGGCTATTGATTGGACTTCATCTTCACGCTAGAAAGTTAACATGCTGTAACGGCGGGACTACACGAGCGAAATTAAACGTCAACGATAGCCCCGCGAGAAGAAATTACCCGGCACACCGCATAATTACAGAACGTTTGCTGGCCGCGCTTAATTTTATAACGCAACACACCAGCATATCGAGTGCCTTCCTGAACAAGCCCCGTTCCACTTCGAGAGTACCTACCCGGAATCGATAGATAATCGTTTTAACGCGAAATACAACCCCCGATTCTCGTGGAAAGTTTTAATTTCTTTCGTTAATTCACTGAGCCCCCGGAACAATTTACAATGTTACACTTAACAACCCCACAGGCATTTTAAACAAGTAATTACATAAACTATAAATGTTCATACAAACGGACAAGTCTTGGACAATTATATCGACTAGTGTTGTATGGCATCTGCTAAAATACAATATTACTGAAACGACCCACAGATATAAGTGCAACTCTCAAAATGTTATAAACGATTCTTAAACTACTTCTTGCACTCCCCGAAAATATGATTTTTATCAAGCAGCATCAAGAACGTAACATTCTGTTTCTAAGACCCCATCCGTCAAATTCCGATGGATAAACTCCAACGGGAACACCAGACGGTGCATCGGTGCATTTCAAACGCCCGCCAAATTCATATCGTAAAACGGTTATCGCAATGACTTCCGTTTACCTTCTGTTCACACACTTAGGAACCTCTGTTCTATTTCGACCATAACCAATGACCTTAATTTACCCATAAGTTATCTAAACCGAAAGTTAGATTTCTCCATGAGATTTAAATGCGAATATTGACCCCGAGATGGTTACTAATTGAATCTTGAAACCCATACATAAATCATATATTTCATAACGCGTGAGCGGAATTTTGCATAACTACAAACTTTAATGTAGAAAATATGAACATTAAATAGTGATTTCGATTAGCAGTTTAAAACCTGATATAATAGTAAAAAAAAAGTATTCGATGGAAAAAGTTGATCTAGGAATAAATAGTGACACAAACCTATTACCTGAACCTGAAAAACCTACTACCTACCCTGAAAACTTTGTTATTCATACGTATATTCAATGTCCTAATAAAAGACTTTACCTGTTCGTTTGGCGATTTCGAAAGTGATCAATGGAACGAGATCACAGAATTTCGTAAGGTAACCGAAGAAACTGTCCATACCACAAAGTCACGTGCGGAACACGTCAGGCGTCATGGGCCACTTTTTATATACATATTTTTTTTTCACGCAGCTGCCCTATCTGTTAAAGGTCTTCGCATTATTTCCTGCTCGAAGCGCAAAAAGAGACTACCGCGTTCCGCGTATACCTACGTCGATACATAGGAAACCCGCAAAGTATTGGGTGCACACGAAGTATCGTTTTTTTCCAAGCAAACTTGAAAAGCGTGTAACTACCATGAAACTTCGTGTATTTAATCGAAATAGTTTTCACGATGTTCTTTCACACTTTTCTCGGTGGTAACATTAATATAAAACGAGCGTTTTAGAGGTTAACAATTTTGAAGTAATATCCTCGTTTAACGTAATAACATCGGAGCAATTTGTACTGTGGCATGTGATCCACATATAAAAGAAAGTCCAAATAAGACAGAGATGTAGTAAAATTTAGTAACATACCGAAATTTCTCCACGTTATCCATTTCAATTGATAAAAGCCAACAACACGGTACACTTCGTTAAGTTTCAAATGATTTACGTCACTTGGAGCTACGGTCACTTTGGTGCTTCGGCGGTAAATTCAAATTCCTGAATGCGCGTTACGTAAAGAAAAGTCAACGTCAATTGACAACATATAATATCATCCATGTAAATTTCCGAATGTAGTTTTTGAAATTCAATAAAAATTGAAGTTTCATGATAAAGGGAAATTTATCAAATATCACGATTAAACATAGGAAACTTGGAATAATAAAGTACTCTGAAATCATAACCACCCAGAATCGCAAGAAAAGCTTATTTCATTCACACAGGATTTCACCAATAAAATTCTTCTTATTCCATTTCAATTCCGGCAAATATAGCTTTGCACGCGTCGTTTTGACGAAACCAAGAAGTTTGAACGAGACGTGTGCACCGCGTGACGCGAAGCAGGAAACATTAAACGACAAAGTACTCCGAAATTAAACGCGCAGCTGACACATCGTAATGTAGCCAATTAATTTTTTCTTTCACTTTAGGTTGACTAAGTAACATCTCGTGTGCATTGTTTAAGAAACAAGAAGATAAAAAACATAGTTCCACGATATGTACCAGAAGTCAAGACATCGAAACGTCAGGATGATAAAAACGTTCGAAATGAACGTTTGGCGGCAGTGCCAAAACACGGACCTAACCTCTTTTTTTGCATACTCACTATTAGCAATCAAATTGTGTTTCGACAAACAAGTTATAATCTACCCAAGTAACCACAAGTTTAAACACAAAAATAAAAGAATACGTAAGTGATAATGACAGACACAACACTAAAACTTCACATGACAAAATGCTCCGAGAGTAAAACGCTCGAATGACACAAGAACACGAACATCCATTTTCAAAGTCCCCGAGTATTCCCAAGTTAATTTAAGGGAAAAACGTGGACTCACCGTGTGTCCAGACGACACGATGCTTCCTGCCACTGGAACTCCTTCGAAGTAATTGTCAAACAGGGAAAAAAATCCACAATAAGTCACTCGGTTGGTAGTCACAATTATAATTCACCACTCACGCAGACCGCGCGTCACTGCTCAAACGAACTCTGGGAATTGACAATTCAACTGTACCGAATGGAACGTGTATGATATTTATCGGGGAGAGAACACCGACGATGTGTCGTATGATCGTATCGTATTCGACCGCGCTGCGTCCGTGCGTACCTACAACCGTTCGGCTCGGAGTCTCGCGCTCAACTGGTCTCCGCTCGTTGGCGCGGATTTCTCGACGTCCAATCGGAGTCGAGACTGCGCGGCGCGCCGCAACTTTGCCTCGTGTGCGTATCATACACTTTAGGTTTAACCCCCGTCACGATACTCTCTACCCTCTCTACCCTCTGTCACACTAAAGTGCATATATGTACTTTCTTTCCTTCTGTTTTATTGGACACGTTAGTATCAGTGTTAAGAATCTCGTTCTGCAATCATTTTTACAAGTGGATATACGATGAATTTTTATGAATTAATTTACAGTAGTCGCAATTATTAAAAGTTCTGTTTAGTTTGAAATCACATGAAAACCTGGACGTACTTTATTGTATCTTTTACTATTATGAGTTTTAGAGAATGGTACATGTTACAAATGCATAAAATTCACCGTTTCGTTATAAAGTCATGGCATGTTTTTATACTTTCTATGTTAGGTTTTTTCAAGCTTTCCAAGTTCTTTTGGTTCATATTCATAATTCAGCATTACTGTACTTTCCAGATAGTAAAACGTACCCTGTATATTTGATGTTCCTGTCCGATAAACTATACGAGAGTTAGACTTATTTATACTCATGCCCTTATATCGCGGTGTTTGAAAGTTTCTTGCGCTTTTATGGGGTAGCATTCTACAGTTTTTCAGTACGTTTCTTTTTAAAGGAATAATATAGTACGATAAAAATGCTTTTTACACTTGCTCATACTACTTTATTCGTACTTCTCTCGGGAAACAAAAAATCATTAACCTTTCGTTAATGTTTCGTAAATCGTTTCTTCTAATCTAAACTAATATTAATTATTTCTTCTATTCGGACATTCTAACGAAATTAAATAAACCTCAGCAAGTAAATTGTTAAGTTACATTATCATATTAGTGTACTCCTAAGCTTTGTCATCCAATCTACATCATTACCTATTAATATTACTCTTGTTATCACATCCTACTCCAATTCAATTATATCCTGAGTGCCACCATATTTTCTTCCAAATTACTGTTCCTCCCCTTACTTAGGGCATTTCAACCCAAACCAATAATTTCATCTTTTATCAGTGAATCGTACCGGGCCAACGATGGGTATTCAATCTTTCCTGCTGCAAGTTCTCGACTCGAACTCTTCGACGTTTCGTATGTAACGTAATCGTGCAAACGTAGCACTCCGTTTCCCGGAGTTTCGCTGAAACGATATTCTTGCCACTCGTTCGAACTTCGATCCAACGCGGGACTTTCGAGAAATCATTGTGGAAACTTGGAAAATTTTCACGCGGAACCGACGGTGTCGTTGGCGTGTATGCCTGCCCGTGCTCGACGGAGTTAGCTCAGGTGCAAAATTCTGAACAGATTTGAACGACGACCTTACAGTTGATCCGTATTCTCCCGGGTGTAAACTTGCAGCTTGTTTAACCAACAGCTCCCGGCGTAATGGACTTCTTCCGCGTCGCGTGCCCAAGACCCGAACATTCTTGCCATTTTCACTGTTTAAGAAATTCTCACCGTTTTCAGTATTTAAGGAATTCCCATGATTTTCACTATTTAAGACATCCTTACAATTTCTACTATTTATGGAATTCCCATCATTTTCACTATTTAAGAAATTCCCATGATTTTCACTACTTCAGAAAACATCATAATTTTTGTCATCTCCAATCTTCCAATATGTACAACAGAGTGGACTGTTAGTAAGCTAAATTTTGATTTCTTTACCCATTCTAATGATTCTTGCATTTTCATACTTTTACAAAAGTATTATCACTCTATGTGTTTAGACCAGTTAGGTCACTTCAGCTCTTTTAACCCTAAGACAGCAATGTCTGGGTCTATTTTGATCCAGAATTTCAGAAACTTCCGGTAGCACTCCAGCTTATAGGAAATTATTAAAGGGTATAGACGTTTACATTAGTACTTTATAAGAAGACCTATATGTTTTGGATCTACATATTTGAACCCAAGTACCAACATCTATTCGATCATCAAAAATGTTCGCCTTCCGAGGGTTAATTGTTTTCAACTACAGTCCGCAGTTGATCATTCACACTTCGGAATTGTATACTTCCCAATTATGTTTAGTTATATAATTAATTATAAAATAATAATCTAGTGTACCTCGTTTCTTCGTCGATTTGCTTGCCAATGTGCTGCCTCCGCGAATCTCAATCTATTTTACAGGCAGAAGAAACTACATCCCCAGGCATAAACATTTCCATAAACAGTCCACGAAAAAGTACACGTAACACGTCGTTATCCGGTGCACACAATTTATAACTCCCCGAGAACCTTTCCACTCCGGAACGTTGCAACGCGTTACATAACTTTTACGCAACTTCCCGCAGACATAACAGGATACTGGGTGGCCGGCAGCCGAAAAACATGAACAACGAAAGAAAGTCCCCCTCGGTATCGACTTCGTTTATTACGACCTATAGCCGCATATACTTACCGTCTTCCGTCTCCTCGCGTCCGTCATCCCCCTACGCTTGCTCCTTCCATCCCTCCGTTCACTCTCTCTCTCTCTCTCTCTATCTATCTATCTAACTCGGCAATTCCACTGGGGGTTGCACATAATGCTTTTTTCAGCCCGCCCTCGGTACACCGGGGCCGAGTCTAGTATCCGTCGCCCCGAGTGACGCGAATTTTTCCCCGAAACGACTTTCCATTCGAGTACACGAATCCAGCGGCGGGGGCACCCCCGAGGCGAGCTCCCGTGAATTATCCGAGTGCCTTCGGTAATTCCGCTGGGAATCGTTTTGCATAATGTTAAGAAAATACTCGTAAAAGGCCCCGCTGAATGGCCTCGACGAGAGTGTTCCCTGGGTCGGTATGATATTGCACGCGCGTTACAACGGGACGATTATCGCGCGCGACAAAAATTCCGGGTTACTACATTTTTTCTACACACCTGTCCTCCCCCGCCCGTTCGGCCTTGCACTGATTTGCTCCCGTGTAACCGTGGTTATACACTCGAGATATCTTTTAATATGTACCGGGTGCAAGAACTTTGTATAGTTTAGCTGAAGGAGATTGAGACCGCGACGCTGGTCTGCAAGGAGTATTGTAAATAATTGGGGAAACAGGTAGGCCATTTTTTCTGAACAGTTGGTTAGAGAATAAGCAATCTTTGTGGTATCTCGTGAATAATAGGGAATATAGTTTAACCCTTGGAGTACGGTGACCGGGTCCGTTTGGAGTGATATCTAATTCGTCGATTTGTAGATATTAATTTAAGCTACGAGTTGCTCATATTTGGTCGTATGACAAAAGCAGGTGTTTTTTAAATGATCGCGTTCGAAAGTATGTTTAAAGAGGAGGAGGCATAAAGTTTCAGCCGGACCTGGACACCACTATATTTACGAACATTATAAACGTCCATACTGGGAGGGTTAACTTGCCTTGTAAATAATGACTATAGTTGATAATATTCGTTCATAAAGGCAGAACAATAAAAGTACAACAATGGTGTACTCATTGGTACAGTTAATTATACCGGGATTTGGATCAATATTTTAAACATGTCTTCAAATTTTATAATAAAAAAAACACAAATTAACCACTTCTTAGTTCACAAAAAATACGAAAACGTCAAGTAACTGAAAAACAATATTGAAAAATATTTTAATGAAAGACCAAAGAAGTTTTATAGCTACAGCATAACTTTACCAACAAAATGGGACGAAATTTTCGAATGTAAATCACGTATCTTCCATAAAATTAAAAAATCTGTTTAAAATATTGATCTAAGCTTCCACTGAAAGAAAAAAAAATGAAAAAGCAACCTTTCACATTAGAGCAGTGTCGCGTAGGGATGTTCCGAGGGAGTACGGGGCGGTCGAGATCGCCCTTGAAATTTCCTCTCACCCCCCCAACGCCCCTAAGCGACTTGCGCGCGGTTTGTCGATAGTGACATTAAGCCCTCGTTAAACAGGGGCGTGTCGTGTCGTAAAAGTATTTCAAATTCGCCGCGCGGGATTAAGTCTGGTTTGCAGCGGTGCTTCGCCGGACAACAACGGGTCGCGCGGGCTTTGCATAGGAACGAGGCGTAAGAGACTTCTTCGGGCATTCGACGAGGAAAGTCTTGCCATTTCCAATTGGAACTTTCTGCGGTCGCTCGGCTGTTTGACTTTTCCTTCAAAGGGTTAAACGACCCGGACTCGTTAACGTTACAACAGACCACGCCACTCTCGGGCTTTGATCGCGATTCCCACTAGCGTGCAATTAAAACCGCATCATAGACCCGCGGCGGCGTTAACTGCATACTACACGCGTTACCGATCTCGGTTCTCTATTTGCCTGAATTATCAAATGAAAACGAAACGACGGTACCGTGATTATACGCGATACCCCTGAATACTACCGGAGGTTCTTCTCTGATTTTTACGTGAAATTGTTGCACTTGAGGTAGCCGACTTTTTGACCCGTTAAGTGGTTATAGCGCAGGGGAGAGTCGTGCAGTACCCACCAAAGCTGATTTTTGCTTCCACCTTGAATTGCTGCATTTTACATATACAAATAGATGAGTATTACAGTTCTATGTAACATGTTCTGAGGCCGTACTTTTTACTTTAATGTTACCAACATTTTGAGATATTGAACGTATACATTGATATTCAGCACGTAAAAAGTTATTTTTCAGAGCTGACCTCTTGTTTCTCGGGTTAATTAAATGATCCTACTGTATTATGTACGCTGTCTCTTGTTTACGAGATGTAAATAAATAGCATTAGTTTTGCAATTATCTTTGTACATTAAGTATCAGAACCTAAACTTTTTCCTTCTTTTTCCTGCAATTAGAGTTTTTAAGAAAAGGTGTGGACTGCATTTTCAGTGATGAGAAGTATATTTCATAAATATGTGCGACAATTTTTCAGAAGATAATAAACAACTTTATAGAGTTTGTACAGTGTTTGGAAGCGTTGGTAAACAAGATCCAACTAAATGTTTTAATTAAAAACTTTGTTAAAGTTCATTCTTTGCCGATAATCCTGCCGCGGGCGTATTCCGTCTCAATATTTATTAAAAGTTGAGCACGTCATGAGAGAAACTCTCTTTGTCATGCACAACCTTCTCCGTCGATCAAAGGGAAGCTTCTAAAAACGAAGAACGCGTTCCCGCGCAAAAAATGAGTTGGCACTTTTGAAAGAGGAGCTTCCCGTGTAACGAGTTGCGAACTTCCGGTGCGGAATATTTTTTCGCCAAACTTTTCGGTCAGAGTATAATCTCGAATTATTACACGAAACTTCTCCGCGGTGAGCACAGGTCCGTGAAACGATCCATATTTATTCACGGTAATCTTGTACTGTTGAAAAAACCGCTAGAGTAAATATTTTCGTGAACACTATCGATTTTTTCTTTTCGACTATTTGCATTCGATTATTAGATTCGGAAATGTAAAAGGTTTAATGAAAGTAGTTTGCCTTAAATAAAAATAAATATCGGGTATATGGAAAAGTAATGGCAATTTTTCCGTCGAAATCCTTTAGTAATACAATTGAACAATTGCTGCCGCGCCTATTACTTGAAATAAAATTTTAATTCGACGACTATTAAATGATTCAATTAAAGAAAAATGTGAAATTATTATTACGACGTTGCTTACCTCAATTGTGAAGTATTCAGAAGTGAAACATTACCTATTTTACATGCACATTTCATTGCATGGTTAAACAAATCTTGGAATAATTATGTTCTAACAAGGCCTTTAATTCATCAGTGGAACGACCGCGTTCAAGATAAAACGTATGACGTTCTTGACACAGTTCATTGTTGTTTATTTCATCGCCTATCAGATCCGACCGCGGTTGGTATGCGACTTATCGGCGTGTATCAGGAATTCCTATAAAAGAAAATAAAAAAAAAACGTCATTGTGAGAGGGAAGTTAATAAAAGCGTCGGTTTATCGCGCCGCGGTAAAATCTCGGTTTTACGCCGTCTTAATCTTCCGGCTATTGCAAAGTTTCCCCGTGTTTATTGGGTTCAAAAAATTCCCGTCCGCAAAAGAAAAGAACGGATCGACGACGATAACGCGTTATCGGAGCAAATCGCGACGCGTTTCCAGGACACGTAATAATGACTAGATCGATCCGACGTGTGCGTAGGTAATTTCCGATCAGATTGTTACGTATGAAAGGCTACTTGAAATACATAACTGGATTGGTTACAGTCGATGACTCGAAAAAATATTGATGACTAACGGCCACCCGAGAGGCTTCGAGACCGTTCTAAAACGGAAATCTATGATTTACCAACCACCTGACCAAACATCCTGTCCGTGTTTCGTTAATGCAGTCACAACAATCACGCCCTTAAAAATAGGAATTCTTAGTAACTAAAGAACCGAAAGTGTAATAATCGAGCCTGCATAAAACCATCGAATACCAAAAGCCTCAGCATAGCGAGGTTATCAATCAGGAGGGAGCAAAAATATTAACACATCGACTGCCACAGTGGAAAAGGCTGTACGTAGCCAGACACACTTTATTTTGTTTTTGAAGTCATAAATCGTTGTAAATGTATGCGTTTTGTTAATAGAGGCTGTTGGTCGTATTTCAAATTATACTGCAATATTAAATATTAAGCAAAAATTGTATAACTTTGGGAAGGGGGGCAAAATCCAACTTTATTCTTGTAGGATCGGGCAAACGCCACTTTTTTCCGTCCAAGGGGAGGGCAATTGTCAGAATCAGTGGTAAACATTTCTTGTTAGTGATTTCACAGATTCGTTACGTTACGTTGGCAGCACTGCAGGAGGCGGCCTCCAGGGGCAGACTAATTTTTGTTTTCCTTCGTACAGAAAGGAATCTAACACCGGTGGTCTCTTCCTGTCGCGGATGGCATTTTATTGGCACCGCGGACGCGTTTCTGACACGTTTCACGGAACCGTAGCGTCGGCGCGCATGCAAAACCGGAGACTTTCGAAACGCTTCTGCTCCCGCGTGTGCATAATGCCGCACAGTAGCGTTCCGCAGACAATACGTAATTACCGGGAATGTCGATCGATACGCGACGGCTATGTAAACCGACCAATGATGACTGTTGACCGATAACAATCGTTTCGAAACGTACAATTTAAAACGACTTCAAAACACCGGGACGCTTGTTGTTTATGGCGATACGGGAGCCCGGTTTTCCACTCACTCCAGCACTTTCTATCTCTCTTCTTCTTTTTTTTTTTTTTTTTTTTTTTTTTTTTTTTTTTTTTTTTTTTTTTTTTTTTTTTTTTTTTTTTTTTTTTTTTTTTTTTTTTTTTTTTTTTTTTTTTTTTTTTTTTTTTTTTTTAATTTTACCGGATCGCGTCACGCGATTTTGAGCCGTGTAATTACACACGCGACGTGTGTATAATGTGTTTACGGGAACGGGAGATTCGACGTGACTGGGCGGTGAACGATCGTTCGGGGAATTTCGTTGTTATTTATTTGCAATATTGTTTATGAAAACATTTAACCAGAAACAGCCGTTGCCGGTTCCGAGAATGTAAACAGTAATTAGAGATGAATTTATATTGAAGCAGTTATCAAATTTTGCAGTCGGGTATATTGGTGAAGAAGGTTTATCGTATTCCTTTAACACGTATCGTTACCGATGTTTTGTTTGGGAATTATTCATCATCGACCACGCTAGATATTCAATATTCTAGGATTCACTTGTCATTATCAATACTTTCACACGTATCGATTTATGTGGAAGACGTAAAATACGACCCCTCTATGTAGGTGGGCACCACAAGGTGTCTATATTTTCATCCCTTAATATTAAAAGATTCATCCCTTAATAATTCTGAACATAAAAGCTGCATTTACATAAAAATTTCGATTATATATATACGTGAAAAGACTGTCACAAAAGCCCTCAACGATGTAAGGCCATTATGCCATAAACATTTCCCAAGCTAATTATTAACCCTTTGTCGATAAAAACCACAGATTGCGGTCGGCCAGCGTACACCGGACAAAGCCGTTAAAGAGAACCCAACACTTTTCCGCGTTTTTTTTTCTTCCGCGGCTGTTTAAAAAAAACTACAGGCAAACGACTACATACGGCCAAAATCGTTTTACCCATAATCGATCGCATTTTCCGCTGGTTTGACGGCGCAAGTGCTCGTCGAACGAACAGGGAGCCTTTTGTACACACGAAACGAAGAAAGAAAAGGACAGCGATCGACTCAACGAAATGTCCGTTGCATTGTAAAACTTTGATATACGGTGTATGTAACGTGTTCATTCATTTACGGACCGCTCGTGCCAGCCGCAGCGGCGCTTATGCTAATTTCAAAGGCCTTTTGAATCGTCGCGAAGGGTGTGGGACCGTGAATTGTTCGCGCGAATCTTCGTGTCAGCGTCTCGTCACTGTCACGCGGGATTAAAATCCGGTTCCCGGTTCACGGTGCAACGTGAATGAAAATAATAACCGCTGCCCGATAGCGCGTGCGAACCCTTTTGTCACCGGAGACCAACGGCCCAGTAACGAGACTATATTTTAAGAGCACTGGATTAACGAGTTTCTCCTCGAGAGCAACGCGAAACCTAGCCCAATAGCAACCTACGCTTTATACAGAACGATTTAACCGAGGGTTATTTATTATTATTATTATTACTTGCCCTTGGCTCTCCTGGATTTCGCGTAGACTATAAAGCTGCGTCTATACTATACATACAGGGTGTCTCACCTAACGTGTGCACCTTTAAGCCCGATTCACACTAGGGGTCAAAGGTACGGTCAGATTATCTTCCTCATTGGATTACGTGTAAATGATAAAGACCGCTGCCTAATTTGACGTGACCTGACCGTACCGGGGCCGCAAGTGTGAATTTGGCACTGGTATCACACTGTTCGTTTTGATTTGCAGAAAATGTATTGGAATAAATGCTCAATGCGATGTCTATCGACTTCGATATATTTTTGCAGTAACCCCTCTATCACAGTTATTTTATTTTTCTTCGTACTCAAGGTCACATGAAAGTCACACTATTACAGATCATTTGATTGGTCTTAATCACAGCTATTACGCCACGTTGAGGGAACTATATAATCCTGTTTAAAAAAACATCGATGACCATGAAACTTCGAAAAATATGACCTTCAAAAGAAAACCTCCCATTCCAACCAAATAATACTTTCGCCACTGTATCGCCCTGTACAGCAAAATACAAATTTCAACTTCCCCGTTAGTTCCTTTAATTGTCAGAATCAATAACTTTAACATTTCTTACAATTACCCTGTAGATATATTCCACTCGAACCGACACGAACCTATCCCCGTCACAGCGACGGTGCTGTCACAAGCGGGGCTCACAGTTTCACTGAATCACCTGAATACAATCGAAACCTCCGTTGTCCGCAGCCCCGTAAAAGAAAAAAAAAAAGAAAAAGAAACGTCCATCCAGTCGGGAAGTCCCGTATAAAAACCGTGCAAATGCCCCATCCACGAGCAATTACCATCAATACGAGGGTGTACAAGGAGATCGTCCAGCGGATCCAGATGGTGCCAGAACGTGGCTTAAGCCCCGGCCCGGTTGCCAGGGCACGCACCGCCGCTACCGGCAACCCCCCCTGCAGATCGTAATTTCGACTTAACGCCGATTTATCGTCGTCGCGGACCAAGGACTTCGCGTCTTTTTACCAGCCCGGGTAATAGTGTCGGAGGTGCGCCGGTCACGTTCGTTATATCAATGCCTCGGCTGCCTTTTTTTTTTCCAACGAACCGTCTACTGCTGGCTCTCTTTCGCCGTCCCCTGAGCCTCGTCGCTCCCTCATCTTTTCTTCGTCTTCCTCGAATCGTCAAAGGTCTTCGGAACGGGTCGTGACAAGTATCGGCGACTCGGGATCGCGGCACTCGAGCCACCTACTCTTTTTGCTAGGGCACACTCCGACGACCGGTCTGTTGGCTCTCCCTTCGAAGGGCAGCCCCCGCCTCTGCCACGTTCGCTTGCTTTACGCGGAATAAGGTCACGACGTGTGTCACAGGAAGCGGAGCCGCGACGTCTCCGAGATTCTCGCCGCAAAGGTCAGAACCCCGTCCTGAGACGTTGCATCCGGCGCTTAGAATGTATCCCGAGGCATTCAGCTTGTAACGCCTCGAGACGTCTCGACCACGAGGACGACACGGCCCGAGGGATATCGAACTGTCTTGCGAGCATTTTGGGGGATTAGGTGTGACCAGTTGGACATACAGGCACTGGGACCTATCAGTGAGATCGTAAAATCGGTCGAGTGGCAATGTTTACATTTTTCGAGTGCCGTAACCGTAATTAGGGGGAGACAAGGACTTCGAGCCTCGTTTTGGGTAATTCGATGAAAAAGTATACGTTCTAAAGGCTCCCATAGATGATACGATTTGTCGTACGATAAGCTGCACAGGGAGTTCATCAAACTTGGCTGTGAGGCTGATATAAGGAATATACACACACGCAATATTTTCATATCAATTCTACTGTACTTAACAAAATTGAAAATGGAGTATTCTAATACCATATGATTGATAATATTGGACTGAATAGATAATCCCCACCAGCTGGATGTACACAGACATACCAGGTTGGACTGCAAAGAATTATAATCAGACAGTAGATGTTTCTTTAGATGTTTGGACAACTTGAACAGATTTTCTTTAATCCTTCCATAAATCATTACTTGAATGTGACGGACTAAATGGCCAATGAATGACAATTTCCCCATAAAAATAAACAACACGCGACGTAATGAATCAATGAAATCATTAGTCTAATCAACACGTCGTGACCACAAGAACGTTTCATCACGAGTAACGGTGCCGACCATCAAAACGAACAGGTGGTAAACGACGAGAAACCACAGCACCTCGACGTGAAAGTAACTCGACCTTTCCTGTCTAGGTAATTCCCGTCACCTCTGTGGCGAAGTCGAAATCATATTCCGGGTTTAGCGTATTTTCATCTGGCAATCTTCAAAAGGAATAACTAATTCCTCGTGAAGGCAACCAGAAACGACGAGCAATCGTTTCCGCGCGCGAATTCAAACAAGGGGACTCGTTTCTTTCTAAAAGACCGCAGCGCTTCGCTTAAAGGGATCGCGATATTTCGCAGCTTTTAATATTAATCGTTCGAATTTGTCGCAATGGCAGCGACGAATGATTACGGTGTCCCGTGCTGTACACGATTCGTCCGTTTGATCTCGGCGAAGCGCGATAATTGGTACACAGAAAAGCACATTACTGTACAGAAATTGGAGGGGGGGGAGGGTCGCGCATGGGAATGACGAGTCGCATTAACACCATTGCAGCAAGTAAATATGAAGGAGGGCCTTTGATAGCGAGCATGAAAAAAGCCATGGTCATAACAGGACGAACGGTTGCGAATAAAATGCGAAATTGAATCGTGCTCCGCCGTTTTGTGTAAACCGTTCCACAAACTTTCCGTTCTGTCCCGACAACGGGCGTGCAACAACGCGTCGCCCAGGCGTTCCTCTTTTGCAGTCGATTCAATTATTGTTTCCCCTCGCGCTTTCAACAACGCGTCCCTTTAATGCGAATCGTCACGAGCGCCGATCGTGTCAGGTCTTTTTCCAACACAGAAGCGAAACAAAAAAAAATCTGCCGATTCCGTGCACGGAGCGTTGCTTTGAACGTATGGACAGGGGAGAGGGTCGGGCAAGGACACGAGCCGGTACACGCACGTACGATCGTGGATTATTTCATTTCTGAACTGCGCATCGGCGAATACAGTTCCCCGTTCGTAGGGCCTGCTTGGTTGATAGAGTGGCGTCGTTAAATTCGAATACCAGGAAAACTGGCCCCCCAACGGTACAAATGAGCCGTAAGCGTCGTTAAGGCATAGTTGACGTTCCTCTGGAAATTAATTGTAGATGTCGCTGGAACCGGTATGCACCACTGTGAACGGAGAGGAACGGATTTGGATGTCGTTTTACCGTGAATATTTACGATCCGCGGCGCCTGGCGGCTGCAACATTTTATAGCGGCCAGCTTTCGGACGGAATAGAGGATACGCAAGCCCGATGTGTCCTCTTGTAGGTATTACAGTTTCTTTCGAGCCCGAGTATATAATGCTGGCCTGTTCAAAAAGTTCGAGGACGAGTCAAATAAAATCACGAACGGCTCGTTTAGTCATCGACTTCTATTTGGTCACCTTGAAAATACAATCCACATAGCTTACGATATATTTGTGCCAACACATATTTAAGATAATAATTGTAATCTTTTAAGCTTCTAAATTTCTAACGTACCTGAAGACTTGTAATTAATGGTACCACTTTCTGGTGTGACGGTTACAGTAGGTTGCTAAAAGCATGACAACAATTTCTTCAGTCCTAGTCTACTATCCATACAGGTACATCAAACCAAAGTCCACTTCTAAATCTATCTTTCTACACTAACTTTCAATTTCTATATTTGGACCCCAGAGACAGACTGTATTAAGTCATACTTTTTAAATTTTAAAGGAGAGGAAATCAAAGTCGTAAAAATCTTGTAATTCTGCAATCATTCGGTAAGAATGCAACGAGAAACAATCACTACCTTCGAATTATTGAATGGGCTCAAAACAAGTCTCGATGTATAGAAATAGTAAACATTGCATTACGTACCCTATGTGATGGAATGTACACTGTTTCGCTCGGAACAAGATATGGACTGAATATCACTTTTAAATTATTATATTAAAAACTACACGACTTAGAACAAATAATTTTCACCATCGGAACGAGTGAAAAGTTTGATACGGAAAACATGCAAAATATCATTTCTTAACAAAAGTCTAGAGTCCAGACATTGTTTCGATATCACCGACCATTACACATCGACTGATTACAATACTCACCTAACAACCGGAAGACCCTAGTTAGAACCTCCCACTCTAGCTCTATCCTGCCCCCCACAGACACTGATTCCAGGAAGAGGATCGCGCAGGTGAAGTTTAAGGAAACGAGTTCTCTGCGTCACGGTGGTATCGCGAAACGAGATTCTCCATCGTCGGCCAGCGAATGAACAATGACTTCCGGTGTCCCTTCGTTGCAACCAAGTGGATCTCGAAGGCGTTAGCCGCGGAACGGGAGGCAATGGGTACCGATAAGGAGGATGGGGGTCCGTGGTGCATCGGAACAAGTTCCCCATAACTCGTTTAGGGAGTTTCGCGTCGGTGTTCTTAGCGGCGAATGCATTAAAAAGTCCTCAGGCTGGACCGGTCTGAATCAAATCTGAAACTCTGTTTCGACGATCTGATAAAACCGCCCTCGGACCGAAGTTTTATCACGGCGGGTATTAGCCGGCCCAGGCCGCCAGATAACTGTAACTAGAAGCTCGTTAAGAACTCACTTAAATCTCACTTGCCGGAAACAAGCCGTGTTCGAGTGGGTTTTGGACAGGGCTCAGTAAGGTGGTGCGAAAATTATAAAACAGATCAGGAGCAATTTTTTTGGTACTATAATATTTTCGTAAAAAGACCAATTACTATCAATTTTGCAGGTGACAAATTTCTGATTTTTTATTTACGAATATCTCATTAAATATACCATTTGCGATGGGAGTAATTTTAGATTCCACTGAACGGGCATCATTTATCTCAGTCACGCATTAAATTCGAAGTTCAAAGAACGTAGATTAGTACTTTCTATCGGCTGGGAACCAGTAATTACAAGAACATTGTTACAATCACATTTGCTTGCAACGGTTGACACTGTATCTCGGCATGCGTACCCCCTTTAGTTCACTTTGGACGGCTCTTATACCGTTATGCGGACAGCTTTCGACTTGACCAAGCATTCAATTTGAAGCTTAAAGAACGTAGATTAATTCCCTGCCATTAACAATAACAATAAACAACCAGAACACTGTTAAAATCGCATTTATTCGCGGAATACCACTATTTTTTTGACCGGTGGCGCCATCCGTGGCAAATCGATGAAACTGCTAGCCAAATTATACCGACACATAAGTAAAAATTTCTACAGTTGGAAAAATGCGAATATCTCAGTATTTAGGCGCTTAAAATAAACGTCGTTGGTATGAAATTATTCCTGACGACCCAATGCATCGAATCAATACCGCGAACACCCATAATTAGAAAAATTATGTATGCATCTGCTATCACATACCATTACGAAGATACATAGCAGTAAATATTATGTACTCCAACATATTTCGACCGCGTTTACATATTAAACGACCACCAATTTTCTTCCTCGAGCACTAGATTTGAAGCTTAAACTACGTAGATTAATACCCTATACCGATGCATAAGCAATAATCACAAGAACAGGGTTAAAAACGCACTTGTTTGTAGTAGTTGATAGTGAGTATCGTCGTGCATACACCGTTGAGTTCATTTTGGACAGCTATTATACCGTTATGCGGACAGCTTTCGACTTGACCAAGCATTGGATTTGAAGCTTAAAGAACGCAGATTATTCCCCTATCATTAACAATAACAATAAACGACCAGAACACTGTTAAAATCGCATTTATTTGCGGAATACCACTATTTTTTTGACCGGTGGCGCCACCCGTGGCAATTTGCTCAAACTGCTAGCGAAATTATACCGACAAGTAAGTGAAAATTTCTCCAGTTGGAAAAATGCGAATATCTCAGTAATTAGGCGTTCAAAACGAACGTGGTATGTCTTAAATTACTTCTAACAGCTCAATGTATCGTTCCAATAGTATAAGATGCCATAATGTGAAGAACAATTTTCCTCAGTGTTACTGTTGTTGACGGAAGTAATTGTTCCGATTACAAGGTTTCGCGATGTTTTATCGATGCATTGGGTTATCAGAAGTCATTTGATTCGTCCCACGTTTATTTTAAGCGCCTAATTACTGAGATATTCGCATTTTTCCAACTGGAGAAATTTTCACTTACTTGTCGGTATAATTTGGTTAGCAGTTTGAGCGAATTGCCACGGGTGGAGCCACCGGTCAAAAAAATAGTGGTATTCCAGGATTAAATGCGATTTTAACAGTGTTCTGGTCGTTTATTGTTATTAACAATATGCGGGGATTAATCTACGTTCTTTAAGCTTCAAATGGAATGCTTGCTCAAGTCGAAAGGTGACTGTATAACGGTATAAGAGCTGTCCAAAGTGAACTAAAGGGGGTATGCACGACGATACTCACTATCAACCATTAGAAACAAGTGCGATTTTAACACTGTTCGTGTGATTATTGCTTATGCATCGGCATAGGGTATTAATCTACGTTATTTAAGCTTCAAATCTAATGCTCGAGGAAGAAAATTAGTGGTCGTTTAATATGTAAACGCCGTCGAAACATGTTGGGGTACATAATATTTACTGCTATGTATCGACGTAATGGTATGTGATAGAAGATGCATACATAATTTTTCTAATTATGGGTGTTCGCGGTATTGATTCGATGCATTGGGTCGTCAGGAATAATTTGATACCAACGACGTTTACTTTAAGCCCCTAATTACTGTGATATTCGCATTTTTCCAACTGTAGAAATTTTCACGTACTTGTCGGTATAATTTGGCTAGCAGTTTCATCGATTTGCCACGGATGGCGCCACCGGTCAAAAATAGTGGTATTCCGCAAATAAATACAATTTTAACAGTGTTCTGGTCGTTTATTGTTATTGTTAATGATAGGGGATTAATCCACGTTCTTTCAGCTTCAAACTGAATGCTTGGTCAAGTCGAAAGCTGTACGCATAACGGTATAATAGCTGTCTAAAATTAACTATAGTGTCAACCGTTGCAAATAAATGTGATTTTAACAATGTTCTTGTAATTACTGCTTCCCAGCCGTTAGAGAGTATTATTCTACATTGTATAAGCTTCGAATTTAATGCGTGACGAGGAAAAATGATGCCCGTTCAGCGGTGGAAATGTAATCGAAATCTGCTGCAAGTAGGGTTGCCGCCTCATAAGGGGCTATGGTAATACATGCATAACTAAATTTATTATTTCAGGGGTTTGCACTGGATTGCACAGAAGCAGTGATTTTTTTTTCATTAACTGTCTCTAATCAACACGCAATCAGTATTTTGTTTTGGAAATAAAAATAACACAATGTACTGGTTAATTTAATAACTCCCACAAGACATTCAGCATTCGCATATACCGTACAAGTGTTTTAATAAGAATAATGGTAACTGTAAGATTGTAGTTAGATGATCTTTATTCGTACAACGTACAAGCAAAATTAGTCAGTCTACTCTAAAGTTAAATATTGTAAACTGTATTGTCCAGTTTATTACCAGCCATCTGATCGTCGATCCATTTGCGTAAATAAGGAACATTAGCATAGACACCTGGAGCACTGTTTTCACCGCAATCGATTCCCCATGCTACGATGCCCACTTGCTCGTACCTGGAGGGATCGTTTCTGCTCGGGCACATCAGAGGACTTCCTCCATCACCCTGAAGAAGCAAATTGCATACGTCACGTATGAACTATAATACCATGCCGCTGTATGAAATTTTCAGAGGATTAAGGTGGCACACGCAATTTTTTAATAATTATCAATTTACACGAAAATTTAACAAAACATTCTTAAAAGCTTCAATTTTCGATTACTACCAAAAAATTGCAAAGTCAACGATAAAATCATTGAAGAAGAAACGTTATATTATTCTTTTGGTTTGTTCGACAAACCTTCCAATTTTTTCTTACAAATTAAAAAGAAACTAAATTTTTTTACAATAATGAAAAACAATTATATTTTTTCCAGTTATTTGTAAATTCTTTTTCCATTTCAGTATTTCGAATTAGTTTAAAATATTAATTATTCAAATTAAATTGGTAAACTTGATAAACAGTATAAAGCGCCATATGGAATCCCAGCTAGATACAACATGAAACGCGTGAGCTACCTTATACTGCTGTAATACCTTGCATGTGTCTTTGCCAGGCTCTCCACCGGCGCAGATGAAACTCTCATGAAGATGGAAATATTTTCCTAATCTGGTTTCGCGTAACATACTTTGACATCTATCGTGGAGAACGATTGGCAATTCAATTTTCTTCAGGATTATCTGGTACTGACCCTCTTTACCTGAAACGATCATTAGAGTTCCAGTGGAAACCTATTGTTCCGCCAATTAAGCTCGATCAGGACGGCTAACGAATATATTCCAAATCGACAACAAACGAAGCAGCTGATTTCACAATTACATGAATACATAGAATATGAATGTATTTACCGAATTTATCTGTTCCCCAGCCGCTGGCGAAGCATCGAGATTCATCGTGTACGGTATTATATTCTGGCAAGCATACGATATCGACATTCTCCGCGATTTCAACTGGCTCGGTTAAAATCAACAGAGCGACATCGTTGCGAAGAGCACCAGCATGATAGTTCTCATGGATAATCACCTTTTGCACATTACGTTCCTGATGCGGTAAGATCTCGTTCTCTGTCTGCATGTCCCATTCACCCGCTCGAATTCTTATTTCGCCCGGTTGTTTTCTATTTAATGGACAATTATCAAAATGTTTGTTACAGTGTGTGGTGAACTTGTCGAAGAACTGCTTCCTCACCAATCTCGATGATTTTTGAATATCTTGTAGAAATCAACAATCCGAACAACTTTTTCCTTTCACAAAAATGTCGGTCGACCCTAGTTTCCGGAATATTCGTAAAAAACTGTCGGTACCACTACTTTCCTGTTTTGGGTGTGTTGTGAACACTGGGTGGTGACTTTCTTCGAATATCTCGGAAACTAGGGCTGACCGACATTTTCGTGAAAGGTAAAAGTTGTTCAGAATGTTGATTTCCACATCTTAAAAAATTATAGAAATCGGTGAGGAAGTAGTCTCGTCGACAAGTTGACCCAGTGTGTAATGAATACAAGTTATCGACGAAGATATCGTACCCTCGCACACAATGAGCGGCTGTCAATACGGCCTGTTTATGGATCAGAGAACCACCGCACTGGAACTTGATCTGATTCTGATTACCGTCACCGATCGTCAGGTTCTTGAAGATCGCCACCATCCACGGGAACTCACCGAATTGAGCCTCGTCGACGTACCCGGTGATCCGGAAGCCAACACCATCAGGGTGCCGTTGCCCGCAACCCTGGCTTTGAGTGGGACGTGACGTGACTCTTTCTGCTGGTTTGAGCTGGTCTGGCAGTTTACAGCAGACGTCCAGGTAGTGTGAGCAGGTTCCATTAGGCAGGGAGTCTCCCCTAGATTGGTAAAAAGATTAAGGTCATCGTTTAGAACTCGTTCAATCGTACAAAACTATAATTTTCTAGTGTTTGATAGTCGTTTGCATTTCAGGGTCGTAGATCATGATGTTCTAAAGGAAATACGTCCACATAGAGAGGAGGAGGGTGCATCCAAATTAGTCTTACGCGAAATGAAGAATCACAAGATAAATGATACATCATGTGAAGTTCCTAGTATTTAAAAGTTGACGTTATTAGTCGTGTATAAATTTCATACAGACAGCGTTGATTCTGCCTTAGAGACTAGTCCTTGAAAAACTCACTCGTTTAATTTATGCCTAACATCAATCAACCCAACTCCGTCGACCACGATGGTCCCGTTGCGACAAAGATAGTACGGCACGCATTCGCAGTCGCCCGGTTGCTGTTTCGGTTGGTTAGCTATTCCTAAGTAAGTCGCCGACGAGGTCTGCTGCTGCGTGATCACACTTGAGATCGTCGAGTTCAAATCACCGGATTGTTTCTGATTGACGGGCGACTGAGTATTGAGAAAGGGCCCGAACACGTTCAATACCGTGGTATTTAGATTTTCGTTCGTTTGTTGCTGAGGCGCAGCCAGAGAATAACTGGCCAAAACCAGAGTTAACAATAATAGTTTCCACATCGCGATGTTCGAGGTGCTGGAACAGAAACAGAAGGAGATTCTGATTTACTATAATAACTTTTTCACTCAACAAAAATGTTATCCGAGACTTTGTTAACGAGATATTAACGAAAAACCCGGACCAATCAGAAGGAAGCCAAGTCTACCAGAATTTTCATTAATCTCTCGTGCGAAACTGCAAACTCTCTGCGTCCAAGCAACTCGTAGCAATATGTCGAATTACTTTTATACCAAAAAACGATGGATCACTCACCGTGTATCGATCCCAGATGCCGAAGGACGAGTTATCCCATCAAGGAACACCGCACGATTGCGACGTGCCGGACCCTGGATCCGCGATTTCTTCGCATACACACACAGCAGCTAGAGGTCCGAGGAACATATATAAGAATCTCCCCACCCAATCTTCACATTTCCTGTTGTGGACGGAACATGTATATATATGCTACCCCCTTAACAGGTTGGACGCCTTTGGTCCGATAAAATCAAACCTCACGAGGACGTCCCTAAATGCATAAATTACGGAGGACTACGTATCACTAATTACAGTTCGTGCTGAGCCCTCGTCAAGTATCATGAGAGACGAGGTGCGGAAAGAAAAACCTCCCATGGCATGAGATTTCGAAGTCAGGTTACTGTACCACTGATATGCCATTGCGACGGTCACTCTGCAAGGTATGCAAGTGATCAGCCGTGTTGCACGTCCCGAACGATCGAATTCTCTAACCAGTTATCCGGCTCGTGGATCCTCGTCTCACACCAAGGTCGATGTCAGTGCTTGCACGACCATCGCCATGCCTCCGTGTTGAGGCCTTCTCTTTATCATAATGGCTGCTTGGCACTCTGCGTAAAAGACAATCGATGCTTTCCTTCTGAAAGTATTGCACTCCTTTCTTACTAATAATTTCTCGGTATATTATTAAACGGAGTGATCGATGGAACTTTGATTCCACCTATTTGTTTCGTTTAACAACGGAGGAAAACCATGTGGCTGGTAGAATCGGGGTTTCATTTGTCTCTTTGCTTGCATTTAGTTTAGTTAATTATATCACCCTAGACAGTGGTAGTAGCTTGGTAAGAGGGGTCATAGAACCCCCGGTGCATGTGCGAGAGTTTTGAAACGTGATCCTTTATCGTTATTGCTCGTATGAGTCTCAAGATCGGTCTAATGTTGCTCGTGCAACTGTCAAAATCTGACTGACACTTGTGCGTGCTTCCGTGAACAAATTATATAGTAACCCCAGCAACCATGACAGTTTCTGCAGATACTACTACAGCCCAAGTTTAAAAGACGTAGGCAGTAGTTAGTTTCTGTAGAAATCTGTTGACCCAGACAACTATAATTAGTATAGGATTGTACAATATTTGAAGTGAATGAAATGAAGCTTATATTACCTGACGTATGTTTATTGGAATATACATATATACATATAAATTATAATGATATAAAAGTTTGAAATACAATACGATGCGCTACGGTACAATGCGTCTATTCGATTCAATTGCTCCCTTGTGACTACATCATCATGCTATCCGCGTTCGGCGCAGTGCGTTAATACGGAGGCCAACGAAATATCACAGTAACACTTAAAAAAGTTTTAAAGTTCCATTTATATCATTGTCCTGTGAAAATGTTCATACTT
>NW_015374061.1:0-276 GCF_001272555.1 Dufourea novaeangliae | reverse complement strand
TGGCGAGCCACAACTTGATAAGACGAACCGCGAGCGTGGGTGGGTACTCATTACAACTGGTCTTGGAGTAATTGCATCACGGATTTTTTTTCTTCTTTTTACCAATTCCATTGAATCCTTCAGTTTCCTCCTCTATTTATTCCTATCGAAATTTTTGTCTTAGCAAATTTTTCACACCTTTTCTCTTTCTTTAAGCACTTTATTATGCCTAAATATGTCCGTAGATCGGGGCAAGGACGCAGACGCGCGACCAGTTCTCGAGACGACAGAGCAATT
>NW_015374060.1:437774-442005 GCF_001272555.1 Dufourea novaeangliae | reverse complement strand
GATTTGTGCACAAAGAGTCACACTAACAGAAAACCTGTTGAGTCGTACACGATGCGGTTGATACCTCGATCCGAACAAGAGTGAGAGCGAGTGAGACGTCGTTTCCGCCAGCTTGTAAGGAAGACGGATGCGACGTATCACTGTTGATGATTGCAATTGGTGCGTTCGCTAAGCGACACGCACGCCACGGGCCGCGATTGGCTCGTGGTGAACGACGCGCACGCCACACGCAGCTATCGGCGCGTGGTGTGTGTGAATCTGCGGTGATGATGCCAGCCATTACCGATGCATCGTTCATTGCTGATCAGCTGTTGCATGGTCGGTTCGTTGATGATCATTGGGAGGTGCTGCCCCCGTCGATTGATTTGTCTCAATATTGAACAGGTTGTAACATGTTTGAGAATGTTTCAATGTTCATTTAAAAATGTTTTCATAATTATCTAAGCTATTCATTAAATGTTTGACTTCTTAAGTGTACGACCCAATCCTCTTGAAAGATTGCTTAACAGATGTTGAATGATGTGTTGGCCAAGTTCCTGAGATAGACGGTAGTATCTTCTTAAATCCGTTTACCTAAAATGTAGGATAAGTGCACCTAATTTGATCTATCCGAATTCAAATTGTCTTCAATTGATGGGTAACTGATATTTTGTACCTACTTTGTCTCAAATGAGAAAAAAATGGTATGTGTTTCGTGCACAGTAGTTTAAATCTGTTAAAATGTAAAGATTTTCAAACGGATTGAAAAAAAATGAGGCAAGCAAAAATCAGGATTATCAAAAAGCACACATAACATCGTGTACTTCAGAAAAAGTGACTAATTCATGTTGTACAAACACAAACATCTATTTATGAAAGTGGTTGTCACTTTGTTATCGAATTAAGATAAAACTTAAATACACGTGTTCTTTACACTTTTCTCTACACTTTCTGTAATTATTTATTCGGTAATATTTCTCGGTTATATTTTTAATATATTTTATAATTATAGTTAAATTTCACAGTTACTGTTTCAATTACTTATTGTACATAAATATTTTTACCTTAAAATACAGACAATGACTGTTCGTCAAAATAAATATTTTATAAGTGACATTTAATGAGCAATGTATCTATTAAGCTTTGTATTACAGTTTACAGAAGGTATTATTTTGTTGTATATTGCACTTTCGACTATCAATATGTAGAATCCACAATTTATAGATTGTATAACATCAAAATAAAAAATTCATCTCAGAGTCTAAAAACTTATAATTACAATTCATAAGTAAAAATAATTGTTAAATTATTTAGCAAATTCGTATTAAAACGTCTTAGAAAGCAATAATTATTCGTGCCACGCGTAGAACCCCCTATCCGCTTGTTACATAATTCGGCAGAGACGTGATGACTTCTGGAAGACGTATGTCATACTACACGTGCCACGATAGTCGAATATTTTAACCGTAACAATAGATCACGAAAGTTGGAACGATATTCGACGAAATCATTTGTTATACCCGTATCATTGTACGACGCAACTGGTGAACATAAGTGCGCATCAATTACTTGTTAGTAATTGGATTGTCATTCATTAGCTCCATATAAATATCTGTGAATTCGTTGGTAACTACAAGCAGTAGCCGAAACAGGAGCAAAAGCGAACATGCATACGGTAACACTATGTCTTCTCGCCATTGCTGGCGTCACGTGCGCTCTTGAAATTCCTGACATCTCTCCGCAACTTTCGACTGTGAAACCGGTAAGCCTTCACAAAACTTTTGATACATTCCCTTTTTTAAAATATAATAACGAGTGAAAGATACTTTAATATTTGTATTTCTAAAAAATTGATTCGTAATTGCAATTATAATCTATTAACTTTCTCTTCTACTTCTATTCTATCTCCATTGAATACTATTGTTTTTTAGACATTCTTTACTGGCTATGACGAATATAAATTTAATGGCACCTGCCTAAAAGGAACAACAATTAATTTTAGTACACACGAAGTTGCATCGACATCATGATCTATTTAAACTAATTCGTACTACAGTAATTGATTAGTTCTTCTAAGTGAGGAATAAAGTCATGTGGGAAATTTAATCCATTAATGAATTCCTGAGAAATCATATTATGCATTCTATTAATTATACTACTAGTTTTGCAACACATAAAGCGACTGTTTTTCAATTACTCCATAGATGTTTGTTGAAAAATTCGTTTGACAATAAATCTTACAAGGAACGTTCCAAGGAACAGCGGTCATTTCCATGAAAGAGTATATTACTAAATAAATTGAAAGAATCTGAATGTTTCTGCTGTTATAAATCGCAGCCATTTAAACAATTCAAGTATAACTATACTGACTCAGAAAATTTTCTTTATTAATAATTTTATTACCTGAACACTATCTTCTTCATATTCTCATATTTTAAAATGGTCGGTTGTGAGGCATGTTATTATTTTAGAAAACTTACCTGCATCATGTCATTAGTCATAGAGCACTTTTAGTTACTAAAATAAAGATGTCGTTCATCGTATATTATTTCGTTTCGAGATCGCAATTAGTGAACTATATGAGTTGACCAACCAAGTCTAGTAGGACGACTAATCGTAAAAGACAGTACAAAACGGTCGAAACCGAAAAGAGGCCTAGATTAGGAACACTATCTAAATGTATAAGTTTGTCTTTCAGTGCTATTCAGTATTTCTCGCTAAGCCCAAAATTACAACGACATATATCGAAGAAGGTCATCCTCGTAAATCTCGTAATTTCTTCCGCTTGAGTGATGTGTTTGCTTGGTCTGTGAGGGCCAAACTATAAGATTTGGTCATGTAATTTAAGATAGCCATACATAATTGAGGTATTAGAATACTACTAAACAAACTTCGTTTTTAACAGATCGCTGACCTTGGCTCCGAGATAAATAGAATTATAAACGGAGGCAACCAAGATAACTCAGATGAGAGGAATGACAATGACACAGCGAGGCTAGCTTCTGAATTGGGAAAACAAGTTGCCCAGGACATCGAAAACGCCATTCGAACAGGAGCATCGATTGGGACAGCTCCATTTAAATTCGGGGCTGCTTTGAGGAATAAGCTTGCCAATGACATCGCACGATGGTTGAAAAGAGTACTCAATCAGCCAAATAATTCCAGACTCGACAACACCTTGCTAAACTTAGCTACTCAGTTGACTAATAGGATCGCCCAAACCGTTGAAAACGCGGTTGAAATTAAAGGGAAAATCTTGGGACGTTTTATCGGATTGACTGCATTAACGAAGGCCAAACTTATTCAGGATGTTACAGACTGGATAACACAGACTGTTCAACCGGCTATCCCAGATGTTTATCTGCAGCTAGGTCCGTTGATCTGTTATAACGGATCATGTGCTTTCCAGAGAACTACTACTGCGCCTTCAAGGTCAACATCCTCAACCACGACAACTCAATCTTCTACCAATCCTTCAACATCGGGTAAACTATGTACCACTTCTTCGCCTCGATCAAATACCGCTTCTTCGCCTAGAATTAGCACCGCTTATGCAACTGGACCGACTACCGTCACGTCGCGTAGACCAAGTAATTCCTCGACTGGGAGAAATACTTCTCCAACTAGACCAAATTTTCCAACTAGACCAAGTATCGCCACATTTCCTAGACCAAGTAGTTCTTCGAATAGACCAAGTACTGCCTCTTCACCTTTTTTTTTTTTTTTTTTCGCGGGGAAATGCATTATGCACACCTCGGAGTCCTGGGGTGGGACTCCGATGTAGTGTAGGACTCTGACCCACTAAAACCCCCGCGGCAGCCTTCTCGGGCGGAACTCGGCGGTGGCGGGATATCGTATGAACGCACCACCAACGCCGCGCCTGTGCTCCCCTTAGCGGGAAGCCCGTTCCGTGGGGGCGATCGGACGCCCCCCAGAGGTGACCGATACCCCGGTCACCCCCCCTTCCCTACTCCGCCGGCGTCGGAGGACTGCACTCCGACGCCGGCACTACCGGGCCGCTTTGGATGCAGTCGGGGACCCCACCCCGACTCCATCAGCGGCGCCGGCGGACGCGCGCGCGAAGGCGGGAGCCACATGAGCCGAATCTCCGGCTCCCGATGTCCACGCACGCGTCCGCCCCTACACGCAGGCCACGCCTGCCGGAGAGCGAGGAGGCGCCTACGGGGGGGGGGGAATCTGTCCCACCCCGCCGGCGTCGTCGGGGGCGGCCCTGCGGGCCCCCCGGCCCCGC